>NC_057723.1:45686178-45697375 GCF_004010195.1 Chiloscyllium plagiosum
GGCCTATCACCCTCACCTTAACCTCCTTCCACCTATTGCATTCCCAACGCCCCTCCCCCAAGTCCCTCCTCCCTACCTTAGCCTACTTGGCACACCTTTCTCATTCCTGAAGAAGGGCTTATGCCCGAAACATCAATTCTCCTGCTCCTTGGATGCTGCCTGACCTGCTGCGCTTTTTCAGCAACACATTTTTCTGCATTAAAATACACCATCACGATGCGTCTTGCCACAGTTTGAAAGTTTTGTATCGCATGCATACTGCTTGTCTCACGTTTCAAAGATATGACAAGCTATGATTATACAGTGTGGGTGGAATGGAAGAGAAATTTGTTTAGGCAGCATAGATGCAGACTTACCTCAATCTCCAGAGGCCAGGAGGAGTCTACAGAATAAATAGCACTGAAGGTTTAAAAGAAATTTAAGAAGTAAATTCGAAACTCACCTTTTAACTTACCATTCTAATGTTTAATTAATTAAACATGAACAAATTCAGAACAGTCTTATTTGGTTCATAACTTTCAATGAGGGTTACTAAGCAACAAAAAAAGGGCAATTAAATTTTTCAGTTGTTTCGTAAAGCTACAATTCCCAAAGTAGTAAATGCCGGTGTGGAATCAATTAGTCATAAAGTATTATAAAATAATTGCAGCTGGAAACAGGTCATTTGCTCCAACAGCTTCAACTCAGTGTAATTGCTCCACATTATGCTCCTCCCAGCTCTCTTAATTTCACTCCATCTTCATCTCCTCTTCTTTTCACCCTCATATGTTTAAGTAGCTTCCTCTTGAATGCTATTTGCCTCATTTACTCTGTGGGATATCATGCTTCAAACTCTAACCATTCTCTTGGATAAGAGTTTCTTTAGAAGTTCCTGTTGAATTTATTAATGACTATCTTAAGTTTATAATTGCTAGTACTGGTCTCACCTGCAAGTAAACATTTTCTTTCAAGAGAATGGAGGCCAGATTTTGTTCAATCCTTCTTGAAGGTTCCCAAAGAAAATGATCATGGACTTGTCCAAATGAGTTGAGCCGGAACAGTTACATTGCTAGGAGTGATTGACTGCAATAAACCATGAGTCAGCCAAGCTGAAAAGTGGACAAAGTTGATATGGTGCAGTATCTTGAATTATTCTCCCAGAAGAACATTTACAACTTCAGAACAAATATAACGACTGCATAAAATTTCAAAATTGGTTAGAAGACTTAAGGCAGAATTCTCCCCTCACTGAAGATGATGAGAGAGGTGGAAAAAAAAGGAAAACAATTGGGAGAGTTGGCCCAGGTGAGTTACTTGCAAAATGGGAATTTGCTGGAAAAACTCAGCAGGTGAGGTAGATCTGTGGAGAGAAACATTTCAGGTCCAGTGACCCTTCTTCAGAACTGGGACATCTCGTCACCCAGTCAATAAGGTTCTGAGTGAGTTGGTTCACTTTCTCAACCCATCTCCAATGAAGGCCCTGAAGTGGTAATTAAAAGTGTGGTTAAGGCCTTGACTTGCCATTTCTATGATTCATTTCCTTCTTGGTACGTTACAAAGGTAGCTCATCTCCTGACAATGATACCAAGACAGCATTCGGTCCAAATTTGGGGTGATTTGCAATTACCCCAATCTAGGTTTGATTACAGGCATGGGGACAAGAATGAAGTAGGTGGGGTAGGTGGGACGTTTACAAATGGGATGGTCAACACCTGGACCAGAGGGGTACCAATATCTTGGGTGGGGGGGAGATTTGCTAATTTTTTTGGGACAGTTTAAACTAATTCAGTAGGGGGATGGGAACCTGAATTGTATCTCCAGTGTACAGGGGGTTGAGAGTAGTGCGGTCATAAATAAGGTTTCAAGGTTGCAAGAGTGTACCAGCAGGTAGGAAGGTGCCTTGAACTGTATCTACTTCAATGCTAAGAGTATCCAAAAGAAGTTGAGTGAACTTGCAGAATGGGTTGGTACCGGGGACTTCGATGTTGCGGCCATTTCGGAGACATGGATACAGCAGGGAAAGGAATGGTTATTGCAGGTTCCAGGCTTTAGATGTTTCACTAAGAACAGGGAATGTGGTAAAAGAAAGGGAGGTGTGGCATTGTTAGTCAAAGACAGAATTACGATGAAAGAAAGGACGTTTGATGAGGACTTGTCTATTGAGATGTATGGGCTGAGGTTAGAAACAGGAAAGGAGAGGTTGGGAGTTTTCTATAAGCCTACAAAAAGTTCCAGAAATATGGAGGAAGGATTGCATAGATAATTCTGGATAGGAGCAAAAGTAACAGGGTAGTTGTGCAGGGGACTTTAGCATTTCCAGTCAATATTAGGAAAGTTATAGTTCAAGTACTTTAGGTGGGTCAAGCTTTTGTCCAAAGTATGCAGGAGAATTTTCTGACAGTGTGTAGATAGGCCAACAAGAGGCAAGGCCACATTGGATTTGGTACTGGGTAACGCACCAGGCCAGGTGTTAAATTTGGAGGTAGGTGAGCACTTTGGTGATAGTGACCAAATTTTGTTTATGTTTATTCTAGCAATAGAAAGGTATAGGTATATACCGCAAGGCAAGAGTTATAGTTGAGGGAAAGGCAATTATGATGTGATTAGGCAAAATTTTGGATGCATAGGATGGGGAAGGAAACTGCAGGAGATGGGCACAATTGAAATGTGGAGCTTGTTCAAGGAACAGCTACAGTGTGTCTTTGATACATATGTACCTGTCAGGCAGAGAGGATATGTTCAAGCTAGGGGAACCGTGGTTTAAAGTCATAGAGTCATAGAGATGTACAGCACAGAAACAAACCCTTCCGTCCAAATTGTCCATGTCGACCAGATATCCCAACCCACTCTAGTCCCATTTGCCAGCACTCGGCCCATATCCCTCCAAACCCTTCCTATTCATATATCAATTCAGATGCCTTTTAAATGTTACAATTGTACCAGCCTCCACCATTCCTCTGACAGCACATTCCATACATGTACCACCCTCTGCGTGAAAACGTTTCCCCTTAGGTCTCTTTTATATCTTTCCCCTCTCACCCTAAACCTATGCCCTCTAGTTCTGGGCTCCCCCACCCAGGGAAGAGACTTTGTTTATTTATCCTATCCATGCCTCTCATAATTTTATAAACCACTATGAGGTCACCCCTCAGCCTCCGACGCTCCAGGGAAAACAGCCCCAGCCTATTCAACCTCTCCCTATAGCTCAAATCTTCCAATCCTGGCAACATCCTTATTAATCTTTTCTGAACCCTTTCAAAATTCACAACATCTTTCCAATAGGATGGAGACCAGAATTGCACGCAATATTCCAACAGTGGCCTAATCAATGTCCTGTACAGCCGCAACACAACCTCCCAACTCCAGCACTCAATACTGTGACCAATAAAGAAAAGCATACCAAATGCCTTCTTCGCTATCCTATCTACCTGCGACTCCACTTTCAAGGAGCTATGAACCTGCGCTCCATGGTCTCTTTGTTCAGCAACACTCCCTAGGAGCTTACCATTAAGTGTATAAGTCCTACTAAGATTTACTTTCCCAATATGCAGCACCTCGCATTTATCTGAATTAAACTCCATCTGCCACTTCTCAGCCCATTGGTCCATCTGATCAAGATCCCGTTGTAATCTGAGGTAATCTTCTTCGCTGTCCACTACACCTCCAATTTTGGTGTCATCTGCAAACTTACTAACTGTATCTCTTATGCTCACAACCAAATCATTTATCTAAATAATGAAAAGTAGTGGACCCAGCACCAATCCTTGTGGCACTCCACTGGTCACAGGCCTCCAGTCTGAAAAGCAACTCTCCACCACCACCCTCTCTCTTCTACCTTTGAGCCAGTTCTGTATCCACATGGCTAGTTCTCCCTGTATTCCATGAGATGTAACCTTGCTAATCAGTCTCCTATGGAGAACTTTGTTGAGCGCCTTACTAAAGTCCATATAGATCACGCCTACCATTCTACCCTCATCACTAAAGAAGTTGAATCGCTTGTCAAGAGGAAGAAGGAGGCTTATGTAAAGATGAGACGTGAAGGCTTAGTTAGGGTGCTTGAGTGTTACAAGTGAGCCAGGAAGGCCCTAAGGAGAGTGCTAAGAGGAGCCAGATTGGGATATGAGAAGTCTTTGGCAGGTAGGATCAAGGAAAACTCTAAAGCTTTCAATAGGAAGGTCAGGAATAAAAGAATAATGAAAATAAGATTAGAGCTAGTCAATGACAGTAGTGGGAAGTTGTACATGGAGTCCGACGAAATAAGAAAGACGCAAAATGAATATTTTTAGTCACACAGGAAAAAGACAATGTTGTCGAAGAGAATACTGAAACACAGACTAGACGGGATTGGGGTTCGTAAGGTGGAGATGTTAGCAATTCTGCATAGTGTGAAAATTGCTAAGGCCCCTGGGCTGGATGGGATTTATGCTAGGACTCTCTGGGAAGCTAGGGAGGAGATGGCAAAGCCTTTGGCTTTGATCTTTATGTCATCAATGTCGACAGAATTAGTGCCAGAAGACTGGAGGATAGCAAATGTTGTCCCCTTGTTCAAGAAGGGGAGTAGAGACAACCCTCGTAATTATAAGCCAGTGAGCCTTACTTCAGATGTGGTAAAGTGTTGGAAAGAATTATAAGAGATATGATTTATAATAATCTGGAAAGGAATAATTTGATTAGGGATAGTCAACACGGTTTTATGAAGGGTAGGTCGTGCCTCACTAATCTTATTGGATTCTTTGAGAAGGTGACCAAACAGATGGATGAGAATAAAGTGGTTGATGTGCTGTATAAGGATTTCAGTAAAGCGTTTGATAAGGTTCCCCATAGTAGGCTATTGCATAAAATATAGAGGGATGGGATTGAGAATGATTTAGCAGTTTGGATCACAAATTGGCTAGCTGTAAGAGGACAGAGTAGTGTTCATCCTGGAGTTCAGTCACTAGTGGTGTACCGCAAGGATCTGTTTTAGAGCCACTGCTGTTTGTCATTTTTATAAATGACCAGGATGAGGGCGTAGATGGATGAGTTAGTAAATTTGTGGATGACACTAAGGTCAGTGAAGTTGTGGAAGGATGTTGCAGGTTACAAAGGGGCATATATAAGCTGCAGAGCTGGGCAGAGAGGTAGTAAATGGAATTTAATGTGGAAAAATGTGAGGTGATTCACTTTGGAAAGAGTAACAGGAATATAGAGTACTAGGCTAATGGTAAGATTCTTAGTAGTGTGGATGAGCAGAGAGATCTCGGTGTCCATGTGCATAGATCCCTGAAAGTTACCACCCAGATTGATAAGGTTGTTAAGAAAGTGTACAGTGTGTTGGCTTTTATTGGTAGAGGGAGCGAGTTTCGGAGCCTTGATGTCATGTAGCAGCTGTACAAATCTCTGGTGCGGCTGCACTTGGAGTATTGCATACAGTTGTAGTTGCCGCATTATCGGAAAGATGTGAAAGCATTGGAAAGGGTGCAGAGCAGATTTATTAGAATGTTGCCTGGTATGGAAGGAAGGTTTTATGAGGAAAGGCTGAGTGACTTGAGGCTGTTTTCGTTAGAGAGAAGGTTGAGAGGTGACTAAATAGAGACATATAAGATAATCAGAGGGTTTGGTAGGTTGGACAGTGAGAGCCTTTTTCCTCGGATGGTGATAGGTAGCACAAGAAGACATTGCTTTAAGTTGAGGGGTGATATAAGACAGATGTCAGAGGTAGGTTTTTTACTCAGAGAATAGTATGGGCGTAGAACACCCTGCCTCAAACTGTAGTAGACTCACCAACTTTAAAGGCATTCAAATGGTCTTTGGATAGACATATGGATGATAATGGAATAGTATAGCTTAGATGCGCTTTAGATTATTTTCACAGGCTGGTGCAACATCGAGGGCCAAAGGGCCTGTACTGAGCTGTAATTTTCCATGCTCTATGAAGTGGCCTGTAAAGGCACTACCCACCCATGTCTCATAGCACCCTAAACCCCCTCACCAGGACCTCAATCTCTGAATAAGAATAAAAATAGTTACTTTCACACCCCTTGATTTCCCAAGCAGTAGACCTTGACACAAAATTGTTTTGCGTTTTTAGGACCCAGAAGAGCAGCATCTGGCAACCAACACATTGCTGACCAACTTTGCTGTCATCTCTTAACAAGATGCTTCATGCATGATCAGTCAAGTTAGCGAAACAGTGAGTTTGATGAGCTAGTCACAAATGCACAAAATTGCACCCTCATTCTGATTCATGGATTCATCCATTGTGATGTGGTAAAAACCTAGAAAATATTTTGTTCAAGTGCCACCTGAAGCACAAAATTCCATTTGAAGCAATTGGCTAAAGGTTGAGTTATTGGTTAAGCTTTGTCGACTATATTTCTGTAAATGTCTTCCTGCCTCATTGTTGACTGCAGTCTACAGCAACCGTTGCAAATTCTTTTTCTTCTGCTTGACTTTATCCAACTTCTGCTGAGTTCAAACAATCTGAGTTGTGCTCCAAGCTTTCTGCTACTAACCCATACTGAGTCGTGTCTGGCTCCACTTCAACACATATTTTGACACAATACAGAGTTATTCACTATAATTGCAACTAGTCAGAACTTATACAGTAGAGGTATACATGTTCTGACTAGTTGCAATTACAGTAGGGGCGGCGCAGTAGCTCAATGGTTAACACTGCTGCCTCACAGTGCCAGGGACCCAGGTTCAATTCCAGCCTCCTGTCCGTGTGGAGTTTGCACATTCTTTCATGTCTGCGTGGATTTCCTCTGGGTGCTCTGGTTTCCTCCCACAGTCCAAAGATGTGCAGGTCAGATGAGTAGACCATGCTAATTTGCCCATAGTGTTAGCTGCATTAGTCAGAGGGAGATAGGTCTGAGTGGGTTACTCTTTGGAGGGTTGGTGTGGACTTGTTGGGCCAAAGGGGCTGTTTCCACACTGTCGTGAATCTAATCTAATCTTTCAAAGGTGTTGAATTCTGCAATGATTAATCAGAAAATTGAAGAACAGGAGAAATCTCTGCATTTAGTTAGCAAGTTTAGAGTAATTCTATACAGGTTGTGTCAGGACTAGGGCTGACTCCTGATGGAGCAGGATGAGTTTTGAATGTTTACTACTGATATAGAGTGCCTCTCACTAATACCAAATAATTCCCAGGTAATCTACCTATACCATTCCTATTCAGTCTGCTGACTGATTTTAAATGTTTCTAAACATTTCTGCTCACTCACTTTCCCTACTTGCTTGCAGCTTCTCTGTCTGCACAAACTACCACAGTGTTTTCTGATGCATTCATCATTTGGTTGACTCCATACTCACTTATCCATTCTTTGTATTTTAGTGCACAAGCAGTCTGGTCATCAGCCCACCTCTCTTGAACATATGATTGTCTACACACATACCCTAATGCTTCTATTACATTTGTTTATCTATCTATTCCCAAAAACTTACCTCCTCAGTTGCCTCTTTCAGACCTGCTTACTTCCTGTCCAAACAAAATGCCAACTAGTGCATCCACCCTGAGTTCAAACTGTATATTCAGATACCCTCTCCGATTATATCTTGCTAAAGCTCAAAATCTTTAACTGTTGCATGCTCCACAATCATCCTAGCCTGACACTGAGCCCCAATTTCTGGTTCAAGTCTCTGTGGTACAACACATACAAGTGATATCGATGTCCAACAGCACAGTTTAGACCTTTAAATGACACAAAATGGTTATTGAGTGTTGAAGGGAAGATTATTTAACTGGAGGCAGTTCAGAGAAGGTTCACTAGGATTATCGCTAATATGGAGGGATTATCTTGTGAGCAAGGGCTAAACAGGTTGGGACTCTACTCACTAGTTTAGAAGAATGAGTAGTGAGCTCATGAAAGATATAGGATTCTTAAGGGGCTTGACAGGCTAAATGCTGAAAAACGTTTCCTCATGGGAGAGTGTAGAACCAGAGGGCATAGTCTCAGAATAAGGGGGTGCCAATTTCAGCATGAGTTGAGGAGGAATTTTTTCTCTTAGAGGGTGGAGTGTCTTTGGAACTCCTTGCCACAGAGAGCTGTGAGGGCACAGGTCATATGTATATTTAAGGCTAAAAAAGATGGATTCTTGATCAGTAAGGGAATCAAGGGTTACATGGAAAAGGGAGGAAAAAGGATGTGAAGAATATTGGATCAGCATGATCCTATTGAATGGTGAAGCAGGCTCAAGGGGCGAAATGGCCTACTCCTCTTGCTATTTCTTATATCTTATTGTGTTATTATGTATGTAGGAACACAGGAAAAAACTGGAGGTGTAAAAAGAGGATCTGAAGGAACTGCAGAAATATTGAGCCAAACGATTTAAAATTCAATGGCAATGATATGCGCAAAATAAGAGAGACAGAGAGAAAGACAGAAATAAATAGAAGGCATTGTACAATAAAAATGATAAAAGGAAGGAAACAATGGGATGAACTCTGATGGGATGACAATCAAACAGCTTTATAAAGGATATGTCTTGTCAAATTACCAGCCAAAGAAGAAAGTTCAAAATTATGACATTGATAGAAGAGATTTTATTTTCCATTTGTCTGTGCATAATGCTGTCGGATTTCAGCTACAACTGATATCAGAAAACAATGAGCCATCATCAAAAACTACTAACGACAAAGGCATTTTTATAAAATCCTGTTGCCTGCTAATTTGAATTTGTTGTAAAGTGAGAAAGAAGATAAGGGACCAGATCATAAAATCCCTGGGTAGGTAGAATGGAGGTGAGGAACTGGGAGTGTTGTTCCAGGCTTCTATCCAACCCCATCACGACCTCTGCTGCAGCAGTGGAGGAGGCAGCAGCTGGAGCATGGGCCAACTGAGGCCTTTAAGTGATCAATTAGTCACTACTGATGGACGTTCTGCCAGTGGCAGGAGAGGCCCATAACATATGTCCAGAACAGTTTCACTGGCTAAGCTGTCAACTGATCGAGGGATAAGCAGAACCTCCTTAAGAGGCCCCATTTCCAACGTAGGACATCCTCTCACCCAAGCCTCACATTTCCTCTGTCTCTTATCTGTATCCACACTAGCCCACCACCCTTCCACACCACCCGCCCCTTTGCTAGGACTTGCCAGAATAGATTGAGGAGGATCCCTAACTTATACAAAAGTTTGGTCTCCAACACAGCTCATCTTCAGGACTGGCTGCTCTGTCATGGCAGTGACGATCACTCACAATTGCATTGCTGGGACCAGAGAGATGCTGGCCACTCGATTAGTCAGCAGATCTTGTGGGTGAGGTTTCATCTTTCATGGGGATAGAAAGCTTACCTCTGACTAATTAACAGGTGGATTGCAATTAAATGGTTGTAAGCCATGCCATCCAAGTCTAAGCCTAGACTTTTACATTGATGATGATAGGACCCTGCCTCTTGTATAAATTTCAGTTGAAGATGTGTAAAATTATAACGAGGTGTTAGATTCTGAGTAATCCAAGATGGAGGATGGGAAAAATTGTGGCTGCGAGAGGTGCTCCTTTTTTGAAGTATTTTAGGTGTTGGAGGTGATTTCATCAAATTCTAGGAGCAGGAATTAGTTTTATATACTGTTGCATTGTTTTGAAACTTTGAGAGACAAAAGATCGAAACAATGGCACTTTAAAAAAGAGGAATATAAATAAAGGCACTAACCAAATGGTCAGAGAAGGAAACCTATACTGCTGCCTGACACAGCAGTGAATCTGCACAGTTACTGCCTTTGCTGTTTGAGCTCAAGCATCTCTGGACATTGGAGTGCATCTAGGAAAAATTAACAAACAGTGAAATTCACAGCTGACCTGTGTGGGAGAGCTCACAGCAGAGGAGCAGATAAATGCATAGTTTCTAAGTGCAGCCTTGCTGTAAATCTGCAATAGTGAGTAGAGTGGGTGCTTTCTTAATTATATGTTTTATTGAGATTGATCTCTTAATTAAATTTGAAAACATAAGTCATAAGCATTAAGTTAACCTGGAGCAGTTTTTTTAGAGCAAAAAGACAGTGCTATTTTCTGGGTTGATAGATTGTGGAGAAGCAAAGATGGCCTGTAGTAGAGTGATGTGCTCTTCCTGTCAGATGTGGGTGATTAGAGAGAGTTTCCATGTTAATGATGATTATGTCTGCAGGAAGTGTTTTTGGTTTTGAATCTGACCAGATAGCATGAATCGGTTGGAGCAGCAGTAAGAGACAACAAGGAATTTATAGGAGCTAGGAGATATGATGGATGGCAATTATAGGAAGGGAGAAATGCTGCAGGTACTCAGGGAGATTGTGAGGAAAGAGATTAATCTGAGTCTACTACAGTTGGAAAAAGGAGCAAGTCAAACAGTCAGGGCAGGCAGGAACAAAAGAGAGAACAAGGTAGGACTGATAAATGAAACTTTGTTTCAATGCAAGAGGCCTAACAAGGAAGGCAGATGAACTCTGGGCATGGTTAGGAACATGGACTGGGATATCATAGCAATTACAGAAATGTGGCTCAGGGATGGACAGGACTGGCAGCTTAATGTTCAGGATACAAATGCTATCGGGAGGATAGAAAGGGGGTCAAGAGAGGAGGAGGAATGGTGTTTTTGATAAAGAGGAGAGCACTACGGCTATACTGAGGGAGGATATTCCTGGGAATACATCCAGGGAAGTTATTTGGGAGAAACCTGAGAAATGAGAAAGGAATGATCACCTTATTATGATTGTATTATCGACCTCCCAATAGTAGGCAGGAAATTGAGAAACAAATTTGCAAGGAGAGCTCAGTTATCTATAAGAATAAATGGTGGTTATGGTAGGGGATTTTAACTTTTGAAACATAGACTGGGACTGCCATAGTGTTAAGGGTTTAGATGGAGAGGAATTTGTGTGTACAAGAAAATTTTCTGATTCAGTATGTGGATGTATCTAATAGAAAAGGTGCAAAACTTGACTTACTCTTGGAAAATAAGGCAGGGCAGGTGACTGAGATTTTAGTGCGGGAGCACTTTGAGGCCAGTGACCATAATTCTATTAGTTTTAAAATAGTGGTGGAGAAGGATAGACTGCATCTAAAAGTTAAAGTTCTAAATTGGAGGAAGGCAAATTTTGATGGTACAGAGGAACCTCTATTATCCGAATGAGATGGGCAGGTACTATTTCATTCGGGTGATTGATTATTCGGTTAATTGATTTCCTCTGGGGCTCGGAGTTTTCTGTGAAGTCTGCTCCCCGTTTAGGAGGCTAGGCAGCAGCACACAACACGCGAGCCC
>NC_057723.1:45698057-45704434 GCF_004010195.1 Chiloscyllium plagiosum
TCCTGTCACACACCCCACCCCGGGCAGCCAGACTGTACACCACCAATAAGACTGCTGCTGCCTTTGTGGGGTAAGTCTCCAAATAGCACAGGCATAGACACACACACAACGTTTTACTGCAACTATTTGACAGGTTCCACCTTTGCCCTGTACAGGACAACGCTGGAGAGATTATCTGGGTAAGGGGGGGTTTAGTGTACACCCCTGTGTAGATCTCCAGGGAAAGTGTGGGGGGAGAGAGGGCAGGAGGTCAGTCATTTGGAGACAGTGCCTAGACTGTCCAGGACTGTTCTCAGCAGCATTTCAGTGAGCTGAGTTCATTTTTAATCATTGTACTGTAAACAAAAGAAGCGATCAGGGTTGAAACAGCTCTTTGACGTAAAGTTTCTATCGGGACCTTGAGATCCCCTTCAGATAATCCGATATTTGGATAATTGATATTCGGATAATCAAGGTTCCTCTGTATTAGGCAAGAACTTTCAAAAGTTGATTGGGAATAGATGTTCACAGCTAATAGGATGGCTGGAAAATGAGGAGACTTCAAAAATGGGATACCAAAAGTCCAGAGACCGTATATTCCCATTAGGGTGAACGGAAAGGCTGGGAGATATAGGAAATGCTGGATGAGTAGAGAAATCGAGGTTTTGGTTAAGGAAAAGAAGGAAGCATATGTCTGGTCTAGACAGCAGATATAGATTCAATCCTTAGAGTATAAAGGCAAGAGGGAAATCAGAGGACAAAAAGGGGACATGAGGTAGCTTTGGCAAATAGCATTAAGGAGAATCCAGAGGGATTTTATAAATATATTAAGGTCAAAAGGGTAACTAGGGAGAGAATAGGACCCATCAAAGATCAGCAAGGCAGCCTATGTGTGGAAGCACAGGAGATGGGAGAGATACTAAACGAGTATTTTGCTTCAGTGTTTACTGTGGAGGACATGAAAGATGTAGAATGTGGGGAAATAGATGGTGACATCTTGAAAAATTCCATATTACAGAGAAGGAGGTGCCGCATGTCTTAAAATGCATAAAAGTGAATAATCCACAGGACTTGATCAGGTATACCCGAGAACTCTGTGGGAAACTAGGGAAGTTATTGGAGGAAGAGCACCTCATCTTCCGCCTAGGAACCCTCCAACCACACGGGATGAATGTAGATTTCTCCAGCTTCCTCATTTCCCCTCCCCCCACATTATCTCAGTCCCAAACCTCGGATTCAGCACTGCCCTCTTGACCTGCAATCTTCTTTCCGACCTGTCCGCTCCCACCCCCTCTCCGGCCTATCACCCTCACCCTCACCTCCTTCCACCTATCGTATTCCCAGCGCCCCTCCCCAAATTCCCTCCCCCCTACCTTTTATCTCAGCCCGCTTGGCACAGCAGCCTCATTCCGGAAGAATGGCTTATGCCCGAAACGTCGATTCTCCTGCTCCTCGGATGCTGCCTGGCCTGCTGTGTTTTTCCAGCACCACATTTTTCAATTCTGGTACTCCAGCATCTGCAGTCCTCACTTTCTCCAAGTTATTGCTGGGGCTCTTGCTGAGATATTTGTATCATCAATAGTCACAGATGAGGTGCTGGAAGACTAAAGGTTGGCTAATGTGGTACCACTATTTAAGAAAGATGGTAAGGACAAGCCAGGGACCTATAGACCAGTGAGCCTGACGTCAGTAGTGGGCAAGTTCTTGAGGGAATTCTGAGGGATAGGATTTAATTCATTTGGAAAGGAAAGAACTGATTAGGGATAGTCAGCATGGCTTTGTGCATGGGAAATCATGTCTCATAAACTTGATTGAGTTTTTTGAAGAAGTAACAAAGAGGATTGATTAGTATAGAGTGGTGGACATGATCTATATGGACTTCAGTAAGGCATTCAACAAGGTTCCCCATGGGAGACTGATTAGCGAGGTTAGATCTCATAAAATACTGGGAAAACTAGCCATTTGGATACAAAACTGACTTGAAGGTAAAAGTCAGGGTGAAGGGTTACTTTTCAGATTGGAGGCCTGTCACCAGCAGTGTGGCACAAGGATTGGTGATGGACTGCTATTTGTCATTTATATAAATGATTTGGATGTGAACATAGGAGGTATAGTTAGTAAGTTTACAATGACACCAAAATTGGAGCTGTAGTGGACAGCGAAGAAGGTTACCTCAGAGTACAATGGGATCTTGATCAGCTGGGCCAATGGGCTGAGGAGTGGCAGATGGAGTTTAATTTAGATAAATGTGAGGTGCTCCATTTTGGAAGAGCAAATCATAGCAGGATTTATATACTTAATGGTAAGGTCCTGGGGAATGTTGCTGAACAAAGAGATCTTGGAGTACAGGTTCATATTTCCTTGGAAGTAGAGTCACAGGTAGACGTGGTAGTGAAGAAGACATTTGGTAGGCTTTCCTTATTGGCAGAGCATTCCGTATTCAGAGTTTGGAGATCATGTTGTGGCTGTACAGGATACTTTTGCAATATTGCATGCAATTCTGGTCTCCCTCCTATCAGAAGGAGGTTGTGAAAATTGAAAGGGTTCAGAAAAGATGTACAAGGATGTTGCCATGCTTGCAGGATTTGAGCTACAAGCAGAGGCTAAATAGGCTAGGGCTGTTTTCCCTGGAGCATCAGAGGTTGAGGGTGACCTTATAGAGGTTTATAAAGTCATGAAGGGCATGGATAGGATAAATGGACAAGGTCTTTTCCCTGGGGTGAGGGAGTCCAGACCTCGTCCACAGTTCCTGTGGGTTTAGGGTGAGAGGGGAAAGATATAAAAGGGACCTAAGGACATGCAGAGAGTGATGCGTGTGTGGATTGAGCTGCCAGAGGAAGTGGTGGAGGCTGGTACAACTACAGCATTTAAAAGGCATCTGGATGGGTGTATGTGTAGGAAGGGCTGAGAGGGATATGGACTAAGTACTGGCAAATGGGACTAGATTAGGTTAGGATATCTAGTTGACATGGACCAAAGGGTTTGTTTCCGTGCTGTACGTCTCTATGATTCTATAAGGAATTAATGAATCTCATTTTATCACATCATTTTATGCACTCAAAAAGTATCTGACAGACTTTAAATGGAAGTTGGAGAGATTAAATGATAAAAAAAATTGATGGTGTAAGGCAGAGAAGATAATCATCAAATAATTAAGGAAACAAAATCTGCGTCTGGAGAAGAAGAGAATGACAATAGAAATTTGTTATTACCAATATCTTCTACCTGAAACTATGGGAGGAGTGATTACCATTTAAAATTGTTGAACTCAGTGTTGAGTCTGGAAGGTTATAAAATGCCTGATCATATTCTTCAAGTTTACATTGAGATTTATTAGAGATTAGGCAAGAAACAGAGGGATGAAGGGGTTAAAATGATATGAGACTCGAACTTCAGTATCAAATGGAATAAACAGCAGCCTTTGATTAAGCAAGCACATAGTTTGCATCTGATCTCCACAATGTCAATGAAACTATTTCATGAATGATGGATATTCGATTGAAAAATGTACAAGTGAATCCCAGTTTCACTTTTTTCACTGTATAACACAGTTCACAATTAAAGGTTAAGATCTCAGAGAATGGGGAGGTGAATGGCAGGTACATGATAACGAAAAGGAGCAAGTTTGGGTGTGTTTGAGGATTGTACAAAAGAATTAAGTCGGGAGTGTTCCCTTGGCAATGCTGAAGGGAGAGGGAGGAGAAAATGTATTTAGTCATGACAATGAAATTGGACATGGCAAAAATTGCAATAAATAACCCATTGAATGTAGGGACTTGTGAGGTGTAAGATCAGGGAATCCTGCCTTACCGTGAATATCTTAACCCAGCCCTCCACAAAACAAATCACCACACTTTAACTTGAAATCAAGAATGTGAAGCATACCATGAAAATAATTTTCATTGCAGTACTGCTCAACATTCTATCAGCAAGTGAAGCTGAATCACATGCTAACATTCTGTGATCACTGGAAGAAGGTAGCTGTAGATACAAAGGCAATAGTCAATCTGGTCCAGAAGTGGTGAGCAGAAGCTAGGGAGAAATCGCCTCCATGCTTTGAACATCACTGCTGACTCTTGTGTGTTCCATAGCTGTGTACTATGCGCTGGCAAAAACCAAGTATAGCCACACTCAGATTGTTCTTGTTTACGTGAACACTACAGAGTGGTATATCGCTGAAATTCTGAAGTCATAGGATTATAAGATAATAAGAAATATGAGTGGGAGCAGATCAGTCAGCACCTCAAGCCTGCTCAACCATTTAACAAGATTAATTTGATTGTGACTTTAACACTATTCTATGTCTTCCCAACTTCCAACTGCAAAGCCCACCACTATTCATGACCAAATACGACAAAAATGCAGAGCTAAGATCCAATCCATTGTTTGTGGACTCATGTCAATCCCACTGACACTGTTTATTTTGTTCACTTGTAAAAGACTCTTCCAAAGTAAACAAAAATTCCACTACTCTCCAGGAATTCTCTGCCCCTCATATTGTCCATGGCTGCAGAAATACTTACAAATTAATCATTAAACATCTTCACACACAGAGACACCAAATCCCACATGCCTCTAGTTCAAAATCAAAACTCTAAAAATAAATTATATTGAAATATGTATAACTTACACATCTTATATCACAACCCTTCCATGTTCAAAACCACTTGGGGAAAGCATTCAGAGTTGTAAGTGCACAGAACACATTCTGGGAGGGACTTAGAGTCATAGAGATATACAGCATGGAAACAACATGGAAACAGCATGTATATCCATGCCCGACAAGCTGACCTAATCTAATCCCATTTTCCAGGACTTGCCCCATATCCCTCTAACCCTTTCCTACTCATATATCCCTCCAGATGCCTTTTAAAAGCTGCAGCTTTCTAGCCTCCACCACTTCCTCTGGCAGCGCATTCCATACATGCACCACACTCTGAAAAAGTTGCCCCTTTTAAATTTTTCCCCTCTCACTCTAAACTTATGCCTTCTAGTTCTGGATTCCCCCACCTCAGGGAAAAGACCTTGTCTATTTACCCTATCCATGCCTCTCATGGTTTTCTAAACCTTAATAAGGTCACTCCTCAGCCTCCAAAGTTGCAGGGAAAACAGCCTCAGCCTATTTAGCCTCTCCCTGTAGCTCATATCCTCCAAACCTGGCAACATCCTTGTAACTATTTTCTGAACTCTTTCAAGTTTCACAATATCCTTCTGATAGGAGGGAGACCAGAATTGGACACAACATTCCAAAAGTGGCCTAACCAAAGCCACAGCATCCTATACTCAATGCTCCCAGCTCCTATATTCAATGCTCTGACCAATAAAGTAAAGCATCCTATCTACCTGAGACTTCACTTTCAAGGAACTATGAACCTGCACGCCAAGTCTCTTAGTTCAGCAACACTCCCTAGGACCTTACCATTAAGTGTATAAGTCTTGTTCTGATTTGCCTTTCCAAAATGCAACACCTCACATTTATCTAAATTGAACTCCATCTGCCACTCCTCACCCCATTGGCACATCTGATCAAGATCCCATTGTACTTTGAGGTAGCCTTCTTCGCTCTCCACTACGCTTCCAATGTTGGTGTCATCTGCAAATTCAGTACTTATACCTCCTATGTTCACCTCCAAATCATTTATAAAATGATGAAAAGCAGTGGACCCAGCACCCATCCTTGTGGCACACCACTCGTGACAGGCCTCCAGTCTGAAAGGCTGTTCAATACTCAGAGAAGCTCAGTAGGACTCAGTTGAACTCACTCAATCATAAAGGATATAACTTGTAGACTGTATGTGCGGAAAAGGGGTGAGAATGAATCTGCAAGAGGAAGAGTTTTACTTAACCTCATCTTCTAGGTAATGCCCAGGAATGTCTTGAGGCTCAGTTTGAATTCTGCTAAAAATTCCTGACGCCATCACAGTCTTGATCCCAACATGGATGAAAGATGAATTACAGATGTGAGGGGAGACTGATTGATAACACGAAGGCAGCATTTGTGTGGGTATGACATAAGGGAACGTGAGCAAACTGGACTCACTGGGAATCAGATTCACTGCTGATTGGAGTCATTTCTAACACAAAGGCAGGTAATTGCAGTTGCAGGAGGTGAATCATACCAGTTCAAGGACATTGCTGCAGAAGTTCCTCAGGGTAATGTCCTAGGTTTAAAAATCTTCACCTACTTCTTCAATGACCATCCCTCCATCATAAGGTCAGAGATAAATATGTCCACTAATATTGCACAATGTTCAGCACCACTTGTGACTCCTCAAATGCTGAAGCAGTCTGTGTCCATATGCAGCAAGATTACCTGCATGGTGGTCCCACCTCCCACCAACAAACCATCATCTCCTAGACCATCCATAACCTCATCACCTCAGGGGATCTCCCATCCA
>NC_057723.1:45705940-45748342 GCF_004010195.1 Chiloscyllium plagiosum
GGAGAATCGACATTTCAGGCATAAGCCCTTCTTCAGGCTTATGCCCAAAACGTCGATTCTCCTGCTCCTTGGATGCTGCCTGACCTGCTCCGCTTTTCCAGCAACACATTTTCAGCTCTGATCTCCAGCATCTGCAGTCCTCACTTTCTCCCTGTAGCAAGATTAGGACAACATCCAGCTTTGGTTCACATGAGTAAAGTAACATTCATTTCATACGTTCATATCTGGGCAATGACTATCGGCAACAATCTGACCAATATCCTTTGATATTCAATGTCATCAGGCATTTACCATTGACCAGAATCTGAGATGAGTCCTAATGAAGCGTCATTCCCAAAACGTCGACTCTCTTGCTACTTGGATGCTGCATGACCTGCTGTGCTTTTTCCAGTGCCACACTTCATTGACTCAGAATCAGAAATGGCTATGAGAGCAGGCCAGAGGTCCACATCATGAAATTTTGCAACAAGTAATAATTCAACTATTGTCCCCCAATCCCTTTTCACCATCTTCAAGGTTTAAACAACAATTAAGATGTTTATGAGCAAATCAGCCCACTTGAATGATACCCCATCCAACATCTTCAACATTCTCCAGCATTCATGCTCAGTGATAGCAACAAGATGCACTGAAGCAACGCACCTGGTCTCTTCAAAAACATCTAAACCCATTACCTCTACCATCTAGAAGGACAAGGGACAGCAAATCTAAGGGAACACCAGGATCTTCAAGTTTCCATCCAGGTCAGACATCATTCTGACTTAGAAATAGATCTCCGTACCTTCAGTGTTGCAAGTTTAAAATCCAGTAACCTCACTCCCTAACACCATGTAGGTGTTGCTATACGTAAGGATAATAATAGTTCAAAATCGCAGCTCACCTCCACCTTCTCATGAGCAATTATAAATATGCAATAAATATTGGCCTAGCAGCATTGTCCCACAACCCATGAACAAATTAAACAACTATCGTACACATTATAATAAAGCCACCTCTATCTCTTGTAAATTCCAACCTGTACAGGACAAACCTTCTCAACATTTCTGCAGAAGACAGCCCTACATCGCAGGAATCAGCCCACTCTATCTTCTCTGAACTGCTTCCAATCCACATAAACCATGGCTGATACTTGAAACACGCATGGAAAATTAAAATCTCTCCAGTGTGGGGTCTGTTGTTCAAAAGTGACCATGTTACATATCACAACACAGTATCCAATTTACAGCGTAGATGTTGGAATTATACATTCTACATAACTATTTAGTTGAACCACCTAAAAATAAAATTATAGTTGGTATGCCACATCACATTACCTAAAATAAAGAGGAAGAAAGAGCATAAACCAAGGCAATTGGCATTACATTTATATCCCCTCGTAGCATTATGACAAAATTTTCACTTCATTTGTCACATTCACCACATTACACCTTCCATTAATAGTTCTTGTGAATGAGCAATTGAATTCACATTGCACAAGAGATATGAAATGCCTGATAGACTTTCTCAAGGTTGAGAAATTATAGAAGATTTAGGAGAACATCTTTGACAGTATTAACAGCTACCTATAATGTTTAAACAAAAAAAAACTTTCATGAGCTTCAGATATACAGTGGTATCCAGTACAATCGATTAAGCAACCAGACTGTTGCCATTGTAAAATAGAAATACGATACTTGTAAGATTTCCTGAAATAAAATGTGGTTCAGTATATGAAATAAATGACTTTACTTTTAGACTGTCACAGAGTCATCAAGATGTACAGCACAGAAACAGACCCTTCAGACCAACTTGTCCATCCCAACCAGATATTTTAAATTGCTGTACTCCCTTTGCCAGCATTTGGCCTATATCTCTATATTCCTATTCATATAACCATCCAGGTACCTTTTAATGTTGTAAGTGTACCACCCTCCACTATCTCCTCTGGCAACTCATTCCATACACACACCACTTCCTGTATGAAAAAGGTGCCCCTTAAGTCCCTTTTAACTCTTTCCCCTCTTATGTTAAACCTATGCCCTCTACCCTTGGACTCCCTCAGGAAAAGACCCAGAGTATTCACCTTATCCATGGCCCTCATGATTTTATAAACGTGTATAAGTTCTCCCATCAGCCTCCATTGCTCCAAGGAAAATTGCCCCAGCCTATTCAGCCTCTCCCTGTAGCTCAGACCTTCCAATCCTGGCAACATCCTTGTAAATGTTTTGTGAACCCTTTCAAGTTTCACAATGTCTTTCCTATAGCAGGGAGACCAGAACTGAATACAGTATTCCAAATGTGACCTAATCAATGTCCAGTATATCGCGGATCATGCTGACTTCAGACAAAACCTAAGAGCAGAGGAGTTTCCAGAAAGAAAATCTATGGTCTGGTAAGACTAGAAAGCCTCCCGGATCATCCAGTAATCAATCATGCTGCCAGTAGATTTTCTGCAGCATTAGAACCTAAGAAATCCAAAAGTTGTCACGCAATCAATGGCTAGCAGTTCCAGAACTCAGCTGTGCCATGGCTGCTGCTGAGGCAACACCACCCCAGTAATCTCCCAGAATGAAAGATTGCCCTTGCAAAGAGCTATTTGGGGTTGGGACCTATAGCAAGGGCAAGGGGTTAATCAGTTGTTTGGGAGATTGTTTCTCATGCCACATGGAGTTGAACTAATTGCAGGTTGAGTGAAATGAGACCATTAAGTGGTCAATTAATGACCATTCAAGATCCCTAATTGGTGGCAGGGTGGAAAGGCCCAATCACAATTTTCCCATCTTAAAGTTAATTCAAGCATCATCTAAGGGCAGTGTTTGTCACTGGCCACCCGGGTGTTTTCCTATCTTCCTGGTGGTGGAAATTGAATTAAGATTGGTGCACTTTGTGTCTTCCACTGTGTCTCACACCTGCACACACACACCATGGGTGCTGGGGATAAAATAAGCACTACCGCACTTAGGTGGTAGTGTGGGGGTTAAAAAGAAAAAATAAATAAATAAATAAACAGGAGTGTTACACAGCACTGCCCTCTGATGTGAAGGGCAGTGTTTGTCACTGGCCACCCGGGTGTTTTCCTATCTTCCTGGTGGTGGGAAAAAAAAATATAAACAGGAGATGGCACTGCCCCTTGATGTGAAGGGCAGTGTTTGTCACTGGCCACTCGGGAAAAAGAAAAAAAAAAAAATTAATTCAAGCATCATCTAAGGGCAGTGTTTGTCACTGGCCACCCGGGTGTTTTCCTATCTTCCTGGTGGTGGAAATTGAATAAAGATTCATGCACTTTGTGTCTTTCACTGTGTCTCACACCTGCACATACACACCATGGGTGCTGGGGAAAAAAAATAAGCACTACCGCACTTAGGTGGTAGTGTGGGGGTAAAAGAGGAAAAAAGAAAAAAAAGAAAAGAAAAAAAAAATTAATTCAAGCATCTGCAGCAAGGTGGCAGATATCCAGTTAAGTTAACTTCCTACCTCCAGGCCCAGATTGTTTTGATCCATAGTGAGCTGGATGAATGAAAACTCTGAAATAGTAATATATCGACATTTGCACCACTGAAAACACCAGAAAATCTGCTCACATTCAAAAGCCACAATGCAAAGACTTTACAGATAAAGATATATGGAATTGTTTTTCATTTCTAGATCAAACGAGTAGCATCATTAACAAAAGGAATTTATTTCCACCAAACAATATCATCTTTAAATCTTTGAAAGTTTTATGCTTGCACCCTGTTGGATACTGAAATTTTATAAACATTGCTTTCAGCAACCTCAACCGATTGAGCTTTTTGAACATGTTCACAGCAAAGATCTGTCCCTGACATAACTCTAGCCGATAATTAAAATAAAAATAACTGAGATAACTGGCACAGAAAAGAGAGATCTATCAAAATTATGCAGATTGGAAGTGATGCATAGTAAAAACAGCAGGAAATTTTATCTCTCAATGTATTGTGCCCAACTTTGAAATTATTCAGTCCGGCCAAAACAGTTCCATCAAGTAGCTCTTTGTCATTTTCATGAAATCACAATTAAATTTTTCATTCACTTCAAGACATAAGGCAGACAATGTTAAGTGCAGTGAAACCTAAAATGTTGGCAATAGTACTGAAATATCAGCCTCAGTATTGAAGGGGATGAAGGAATGGAACTCAAAACCAGGAAACACAAATTACTCTGATATTCGGCAGCAACAGCATTTTTCAGGCTTCATTCATAATAGCCTCCCTCCTCAACTGACAGGAAACTGATTAAGCATGAAGGCCTACAACGTAAGGTCACAGTCAAGAAGCAGAGACCAGGTAGAAGTAGGTAGGACCCATGTTGGAAAAGGTGTCAGAGATTCAGATCGATGCAGCCTCTTTCTGCTGAAGGTCAAATTTACAGTAAAAAGCAAATTACAGATTTTAGATTACTTACAGCGTGGAAACAGGCTCTTTGGCCCAACAAGTCCACACCGACCCGCCGAAGCGCAACCCACCCAGACCCATTCCCCCACATTTACCCCTTCACCTAACACTACGGGCAATTTAGCATGGCCAATTCACCTAACCTGCACACTTTTGGATTGTGGGAGGAAATCGGAGCACCTGGAGGAAACCCACGCAGACACGGGGAGAATGTGAAAACTCCACACATGATTAGGAATGATAGTAAGATCATCGTACACCTTCTTCTGTCTGCAATGCTAACTGACCATCATACAGGTAGTTCTCCTATAATGAGGTAGTTGCATTCCCATGCAACACCATGTTATAGAAAAATCACACAATATAAATAGTGGGGCCTATGGGAGAAACGGGGTTAGGGGCAAACCACCAAAAATATCAAAACAAAAATAGTAGTTAGCCTAATACAAATGATAGCACAGTCTAAGTAAATCTTTAAATCATATCTTTTAATGAAGTAACACAGTAAATTTAACATTTTCTCACTAAAGTCACTGACTGCAGCACTGTCCCTGTCATAAAGCTCTTCACCAGAAAGTGCACAAGCCGACTGACTACATGACGCCGACGCAGAAGTCCAGTCCTCCTCAATATTCTCCCCCAGTTTGAAATAAAATTCCTTCTAAATGTTGACTACGATTCCCAATTTCAAGCTAAATTTCGAAGCTTGCAGAGCTGATTGCATTCCTATTTTAGCTGAACACACTGAATTTGCATTTCTCAGACAAAGGATCCTGAGGCTGGGTTGCCATTCAGCTAGTGCCGAGAATGGAATTGCGTAATAGCAAACAGGAGTTCACTTTATAAAAAAAGGTCTGCAATTCACAAATCGCGTTACAACTAAATCGCGTTTAGTAAATACGTGCCAAAAGTCTGCTTTAAATTTAATGCCTGAATTGTTGGATTAATTTAGTGATTTTTATTTACATCAAACTCACTTCTCTTCAAAATAGAGTTAGCAGATGGCTTTTATGTTCAAAGAGTTTTAGGTTTTAACCTGAGTATTGATAAAAATGTTACATTTTCAGCAAAACTTTACATTTTGCACTCACAAGGACAGTTCACAAAAGTAACATTCAAGGGGAAATCGAACAATGATACTAAATGAGAAGAGGGCACTGATTGACTAGCAAGTGGACTCTGATTGGTAGAGACATTCTATGGAGAATGCACCAATTAATGGCAATTGACAGCTAACTGCCAGGTTTTATTTAAATTTTAATATACAGGGTCCTGTTCTTTTCAGACAGAAAGAGCATACACATGCACTGTTCCTGTTTCAACTCAACAAGATAGGTGACAGCTATTAATTTATTTATTCTTTAGGACATGCCCTGACCAATCAAAGTTGACCTTCCTAGTTTAAAATACATTCACTGCCTAGCAGTTAACTATCAATCATCATTAAGTGGTATATTCTCCATGGCAATGCTTCGACCAATCTGTTTGTCAGCAAATCACCACTCTCTTCTCATGCACTATAAATGTTGATTATCCCTATAAAATTGTAAGCTTGTGAATTGTCCTGATAAGTGTAAGATGAAAAGATTTGACAAAATGTGTCTTTTTTTTGCCAGTGCCGAAGTTCTGCGCTACCAAATGTCAAAATTTTAACTAAACATACAGATTCTTGGGAATTAAAATTATCTTGATGAATCAAGACCTCATACATAAGGTACAAATATATTTTAAAATCAATTACAAGGTCAATCATCCTGGTATATTTCTTGTCCAGGAAGAAAAGTTAGCCAACTTACAAATTGTATGAGAAACAAATTTGTAATAAAGAGCCAAACACTGCAAAGATATAAGCTGTCATTTCAGCTTCACCTTATGTAAGCACAGACCATAGTTGTATTACAGTATGAGGATACAACCAGGGGTTTTAACTTCAGGATGATTGTGAAGGTCTTGGACAGCAGGATCTGGTCCTCCAGGATTTGTGTGCTAATTTCAAACATCAATGGAAAGTAGAAAGGCACGAAGTTGTATTATCTGCATTTCATTTATTTTCAATAGACTAGTCGCAGTAATAAAGCATATCATTATAAAACCACTCCTGTGTGAATCACAAGTGGAGCTCGAGTTGAAGACTAACAACTCTTTGTTGTAACAGTAGCAACTAAGAAAGCCACAAGCACAGAAAAAAAATCGTATGACATTTACATTATAAAGAATGTGCGCCAACCACTGTGACTCAGAATCTCTTTCAAGCAGAGTGTTGTAATGCAGATTCCACCCTGCCTGTATGTTTTACAATGAATGTAAAAAAAAGTCCTGTGTAGGAAATCAGTCATACTGTATATCATCAATAAAAGTCTGTAGGAAATAGGAAAGCCAATTTATTTGCAGATGTAATGAGGGAAATAGTATTCCAAGCAATAACAAGATCGATCCAGGCACTACAGACCAAGTACAGATTTATTAAACAGTGATAACAATGCATTTGAATATAATTGAAATGTCATATAATACTGGCGTTTTTGGTTTAGTGACAAACATGTAAATGTTTGGTCGCAAAACTCATAAATTTCTATTAAACAGATCCAACACTAGCCACAAGTCTTAAAGTAATATGACTTTGAAGTGATGATGTGAAACAAGCAATATTTACCAATAACCATCTATTATTTATTCTATAATAATCATATAATTATAACCTATTTCACTCCACTCATACAAGAAAATTCATTAAATTTGCTTAAGGAATTACAAAATTAAAGTAAGTTCCTCAATGGGAATACGTAGTAGGAGTTAACAGCTTGGTGTAACCTAATTCAGCAAAGTAAATGATCCGAAAAAACTTATAATCATTACAAATATTTTTATATTACTCTTTATCCAGTTTTGCCTACTTCATTAATTCAATGATATATAATTCATTCTGCATGCTCATGTTGATGAAAATGAAACCTGCAGTCAATAAATACATGCAGTGGAATATTCCCAGACCCTGAATGACATAGATATTTTCAAGTCATTCAGAAAAGTACAGTGAGATCAGTAGAAGTTAGATTCTTGACACCAAGAATAAAAAAAGTCCAATTCTCCAACTAAGTTTTGAATATGGAACTAAAGTTTAGCTCGTGAGTGTTAAGAGGTTTATTTGCATCCACTTGCATGCCATTGTTACAGAATCATGCCTGGTTTATATTCAGTTTTCCATTTTCCCATTTACTAATGGAAATGAGATGGCAAGAATTCCCGAAATAAAAGTTAGAATGGGTACCTGGTGACCCTAACACACTGTTTGCTTGTCCAGACTTAAACTCTACCTCTCAAGGTGTACTCCAAGAGCACTGATCATTCCCATGTACCCCATCACATCCTCTGACATTGACATTGGAGTTATTCCAGCGATATGCAACCCTCACGGCACATTTCTGACCCATCTACAATTTAATTCTGTACCTCATTTTGGAGTGTTCCTGCATCATTTATGGGAGTGTTGCTACAAGGATAAAGATAGGCTCTCAACTCATATGTGACCAGGTTGCTTATCAGTATTCTTTGCTTGCTCATTTAAAGCTTACTCGGGTTGTACCAACTTGTATGCTCAAAGCAGCTGAGCCTTGTCTTGCCTTTTTGCACTTTTTCCCATTAAACCAGAGTTTAAAGGTTCAAAGAATATATGTCTTACCTTCTTGTTTCACAACATCATCCAGCAAGGCAGCTTGTCATTGTGATTAGGTGGGCAGGTTGCTGTATGGCACGGTGTTACATAAATGTTATATCTCCCCACAGCGTACGTGGCAAACATACTGTAGGTGCTTCGACCAGGACTTGTCTCAAAGTCTAACAGGAATAGTCGTCAGACAAGACAAAAGAGATAACCTTCAGCAAGAGGGCCCTGGCACAATATATAAACGACATTGTCTTATATCTTCCCGGGGGCTTGGGCTCCATCAGTTGACTGCTTGGGGTGGTCAGGATCAATATGTCTCCCCCACCACAGTGCAGAGAATGAGCCACATTCAGTTCCAGTGCAACTTGTCTGGGAGGTCACTCTGAGTGAGTTGGAGAGATGCACAAAGATCAGTCATCAGTTGGGATTGTGCGTCCTAATCAGTCAAGGGATGGACTATGGTCAGTGCTGGGCTTCAGCTCAGTGAACGCTACAGGTAATCAGGGATCACTGCTATGGTACAGAGGTTGGAAAGTCAATTGTAGGGAGTGAAGGCAGCATTCTGCAGTGCAGAGGCAATAATAATTATGAAAAATAGAAAATCTATTATCTAAGGATAGAGAAAATAGTACATTTCAAGACATGGGTTATTGTGGAAGATGGTCATGGACAGTCATAAATACCCCGTTCTCGACAGGAGACAGTGTGTCACAAAGCTGGTCTCCTTTTTCTAAAAGCTGTTCCTTTTCTCAAGGATACTCTGTCCTTGTTTTTTTCAGGGCAGTTGTGAACATCTCCCAGTGCCAATTAGACTGGTTTGGTACATAGATTAAAGGATATTGAGAGGCCTTTTTGTTTATATATAAATAGATGAGACTTCAGACCAAAGTGTCATGTTTCAGAAGTGACCTGTATAATGAAAGGGAAGTGGTCAGCTCTCTAGCTGAGCAGTTCAGTCCAGAACTAGATAGGAGTTCAGTTGTGTGGAAACTGGCTCGCTCTCTCCTTCTGCCCTTCTAACTTCAACCTGAAAGCACTCATTCCATTTATACTGCTTTTTAAGGGGGTTTGCTTATTGGGACTATTGTGTATATTCGGAACAGCATAATTAAGTTTGGTTTGGATAGACAAGTTCTGTGGGGGCTCTTTATTCTGGTCTTTGTGTTTCATTGTGTAATTTTGTGAATAAATTCCTTTCTGTTTTAAACCCTGATAGTCAACCTAGCTAACTTACTGTAATTCTTACTGTACACGTACTGAAACAATTCTCACTGTACATGTACTGAAACAAATTGCAAAGTTATTATCTGGGTTGCCTGCTCAAGAATGTTTTGAGTGGTCTGGCCTAGTCCATAACAGATTGGGGGCTCTTTGCAGAATTTTAAACAGCAAGTGGTAGGTGTTAGTGTCTTTATTTCGGGTGTTGGTTTGATTGGGTAGACAAAGCTTGGGTTAGTCTTGAAAGGATCAACAGAGTAATTTCGATCAATGAATAAGAGCTTTAAAAATCTTTCAGTCGCAAAAGGTTTTCTGGAAGTGGATCAAATGACTTTGGAAGTTTTGCAAAAGATGAATAAGACCAAGCTGCAGGAATTAGCTGACAAGGTGGAATTGGAACTGCCTGCTTCAGTGAGGAAAGGAGAGATAATTACCGCAGTACCTCAGCATTTAAACTTGCTGGAGAAACCATCAGAATCTATAGAGATGGCAAGAATTCGACTGCAAATGAAGCAGCTTGAGTTAGAGGTGAGAGATAAGGAAAGGGCAGCAGAAATGATACCATCTGAGATACGGTTAAAAGCAGAAGAGAGCGAGAAAGAGAGAGCAGCAGAACAGAGAGAAAAAGGGACAGCAGCAGAAGACAGAGGAAAAGGGAGAGCAGCAGAAGAGAGGGGAAAATAGAGAGCAGCAGAACAGAGGGGGAAAGAGAGAGCAGAGAAAGAAAAAGAGAGAGCTTGTGAACTTCAAATAACTGACACTTAAGAAGGAAAGTCAACTTAAAAGGCTGGAGATAAAGGCTGAAAGTAGGCTTTGTGGGGAAGACAGTGAGAATTAGCAAGCCTCTGGTAGTCAGAAGCCAAGTGAGAAACTGTTTAAGTATGTTCAAGCATTGCCTAAATTTGATGAGAAGGATGTGGAAGCCTTTTTCATCTCATTTGAAAAGGTGGCAAGACAAATGCAGTGGCCAGTGGCCAGTGGCAATGTGGGTTTTGTTGATCCATATGAAACTTGTAGGTAGGGCTAGTGAGGTATTCGCATCACTATCAGTGGAGGTATCTGGGGATATGAGGAGGTGAACAAAAACATTTTAAGTGCATATGAGCT
The DNA here is from genome assembly GCF_004010195.1 of Chiloscyllium plagiosum. Classification (NCBI taxonomy): domain Eukaryota; kingdom Metazoa; phylum Chordata; class Chondrichthyes; order Orectolobiformes; family Hemiscylliidae; genus Chiloscyllium; species Chiloscyllium plagiosum. Next base: position 45,716,321 of record NC_057723.1, read on the forward strand.
TGTACCAAAACCGATAGACAATGTTTCGGAAATCTAAGGAGGGACTGTGGTCAAAACTATATTGTGTTTGAAAGGATCAACAGAGTAATTTCGATCAATGAATAAGAGCTTTAAAAATCGAGCAAACCTATTGTGCCCTTCGGGAGGTAATTATTTTGGAGGAATTCAAAAATTCACTGCCTGAATTAGTGCAAACTCATGTGGAAGAGCAGAGAGTTAAAACAGCGAGGTTAGCAGCTGAAGTGGCTGCTGACTATAAGCTGGTTCATAAAACTCAGTTTGGCTTCCAGAATCAATTTCAGTCCATGAGGGATAGAAATTGGGGCAAAGAGAAATCCTCACATGGAAAGGGAGTTCTCAGTGAAGATCATAAGGATAACTTACCACAGGGCAAAAAAGAAACCCTTGAGGGGGACAAAGAAGTTAAAAACCTTCGGTGGGCCACACAAAATCACAGTGTTGGTGGGCTAGGAGAAAGCCAGATGTGGGAAAACCAGACAAGCCTGGAAGTTTTGTTGGACTAGTAACAATAAGCAAAAGGGAAGTTAGACAACTGCCTCAGAATGTACAAGATGATCAAAAGTTGAATAAAGCGGAAGTGCCAGATCTGTTTAAATGTATATACAAGGGTAAAGTTTATTCACATAGGCCAGGAGCAGTAGGTAAGGAGGTTACAATATTAAGGGACACAGGATCCCCTCAGTCTGTAACGCTGAAGGACAAGGAGATATGTACTCCTGAGGGACTATTGCCAGAAAAGGTACTGGTAACAGGGAATCATGGTGAGGCAAAAAGTGCTCAATTATGTAAAGTGAGGTGAGAGAGTCCAAAGAAAAGTGGAGAATTTGTGGTAGGATTATTGGACAAACTCTCAGCTCCAGGAACACAGTTTGTCCTTGCAAATGACTGGTAGGTGTGCTGCCTACTCTAGTTGAAAAGACAGTGGAGATGCAGGAAACTGAAGATATGAAGGATATTTATCCAGGAACTTTCCCTAATTGTGTGGTCACAAGATCACAGAGGCACAAGCTGATTGATTTACAGTAGAAAGATGAGAACTTAAAACAGTTATATCAAAAGGGATATACAGAGAAGGAGCGTGAATGCATCCCTGTGTGCTACTACTTAACAAATGATGTCTTAATGAGGAAATGGAAACCATCACACATTCAAGTAGATGAGAAATGTGCAGAGATTCATCAAATTGTTTCGCCAGTAGGGTAGAAAAAGGAGGTGCTGCAAGTGGTGCATGAGCTACCACTTGGAGGTCATTTAGAGGTGAGGAAAACACAGGCTAAGATACAAAGACATTTTTACTGGCCTGGACTACACAAGAATATAGCTGAATTTTGCTAGACGTGTCACAAATGTCAGCTAATTGGGAAATCACAGGCAGTAATAAAATCTGCAACTTTAGTACTTATTCCAGCATTTGAGGAACCTTTTACAATAGTCTTGATTGATTGTGTAAGTCCCCTACCACTAACAAAAAGTGGGGCAAACTCTCAGCTCCAGGAACACAGTTTGTCCTTGCAAATGACTGGTAGGTGTGCTGCCTACTCTAGTTGAAAAGACAGTGGAGATGCAGGAAACTGAAGATATGAAGGATATTTATCCAGGAACTTTCCCTAATTGTATTTATTAACAATAATGCATGAGTCAACTAGATTTCCAGAGTTAATCCCAATATGCAACATCACAGCGAAAAGGGTTAAAGAAGAATTACTTTTTTTAACTAGATATGGACTGCCAGTGGAGATCCAGTCAGATCAAGGATCAAACTTCACTAAACTATTCAAGGAGGTTGTAGATAACTTGGGAATAAAACAATTCAAATCTACAACATACCACCCAGAATCACAGGAGCGCTAGAGAGATGGCATCAAAGAATAAAGACCATGTTGGGGGCTTATGGTCAGGATTATCCAGATGATTGGGATAAGGGAGTTCCGTTTGTACTTTTTGCGATCAGAGATATACCAAATGAATCGACCAAATTCAGTCCATTTGAATTAATTTTAGGGCATAAAATAAGAGGACTGTTAAAATTGATTAAGGAGAAATTAATAAGCCAGAATTCAGAGACCACCCATTTAGACTATGTGTCAAATTTTAGAGAACAATAAAATAGAGGTGGAGAGTTGGCTAGACAGCATTTAAAACTGTCACAACATACAATGAAACAGGAGGCGGATAAGAAATCACAAATTCGCAATTTTGCAATTGGGGATAAGGTATTGGTGTTACTTCCAGTAACAGGTGAACCTTTAAAAGCAATATTTAGTGGACCTTATTAAATCAAAAGAAAATTTAGTGAGGTGAACTACTTGCTAAGGACACCAGACAGGAAGAAATCTCAGAGTGTGCCATGTGAATATGCTCAAAAGGTATTTTGATAGAGAAGGAAAGCAAGGGGAGAAGGTGTTAATGATTACAGCACAGAAGGAAGATCCAAGTTCAGAGGATTCTGAATTGGAGATTCCTCAAATCAAATTGGACAATGAGGAAGTTGTCAAAAATTGGATAAATTATTGAGTTACCTTCCACAAGAAAATCAAAATGACCTGAAAGAGTTTTTACTATCACATGGGGAGATAAACTGGGAAAGTACTAACCTTATTGTACATGATGTGGAAATAGGAGATGCTGTTCCGATTAAGCAACATCCTTATAGGGATAGCCCTCTAAAGTTGGCACAAGTTCAGAAGAAGATAGAGTGAATGCTTCAAGATGGCATAATCGAAGTGAGTTACAGTGACTGCAGCTCACTCATAGTCATAGTGCCAAAGGCTGATGGTACCCAACGGTTATGTGTGGACTATCGCAACGTCAATGCCGTTACAAAGACTGATGCATATCCAATTTCACAGTTGGAGGACTGTGTTGAAAAAGTGGGACAAGCAGCTTACATTTCTAAGTTGGACTTGCTCAGAGGCTACTGGCAAGGACCTCTGTCAGAGAGAGCAAAGGTAATTTTGATTTTCGTAATGCCAAATGGACTATATCAGTTGAAAGTCATGCCATTTGGTATATAAAATGTTCCAGGCACTTTTTAGAGACTGACTAATAAGGTCATTGCCAGATTATCTAACTGTGTGATGTACATTGATGACCTGGTAATTTTTAGTCACTCATGGAAGGAAGATTTACAGCATTTATTGGACTTGTTTAATCGATTTCAGAAGGCAGGCTTGGTGGCAAACCTAGCTAAAAGTGAATTCGCTAAAGCCCAAGTCACCTTCCTGGGCCATGTTATTGGACATGGACAAATGGCCCCACAGGATACGAAAACGAAAGTAATTGCGGAATTTCACACACCGTCAACAAAAAAAGCTATGGTTCCTGGGATCGAGTGGATTTTACTGGAAGTTTGTGCTGAACTTTAGCAGTGTGGCTTCTCCACTCAGCGAATTGTTAAAAAAAGGCAAGAAGTTTCAGTGGACAGAGGGCTGTCAAAAGGCATTTGACAGCCTAAAAACTGTGTTAACCATTGCCACAGTATTAGCCACACCGGATTACACAAAGCCTTTCAAGGTGGCTATCGATGATAGTGATGTCAGTGTCGGTGCGGTGCTTCTGCAGGATGATGATGAGGGAATAAAAAGACCCATTGAGTATTTTTTCCAGGAAATTCATCAACAGAAATATTGAACTATAGAGAAAGAGACTTTAAGCTTGGTGTTGGCATTACAACATTTCAGTGTTTACATCACCAGCAATGCATCTGAGACAATCGTATGCATTGATCATAACCTATTGACATTTGTGGAAAAATGTAAGGACAAAAATGTCAGACTGTTTAGAAGGAGCTTGTTGTTGCAGACATTCAATTTGACAATTGTACATGTGGCAGGTCACAAAAATATGATCGCCGATGTATAATTGAGACTCGAATGAGATAGGGGAGCGTTCGGTGGCGGCTGTGCCACAGCCTGAATTTGTGTGTGGTTGTGCATGTTTGTATGCTACAATTAGGCTAGTGTATATGTGTGTTTAGACTACTAACCGGATTTTTGAAGGATTCTAAAAATGAACCCATTTTTTGGTATTGATGGTTCATTTCTTTTCAAAAGGTCACAAAGCTGGTCCCTTTTTTTCTTTCACACTTAATAATTTTATAAACATGCATAAATTATTTCACATATATCTGTCTTGTACTTAAGCAGATTCAAAATTCTAATGGTGGGCTAGATATATAAAATTTAAGAACATGTCTACCATTTTCAGGTGCATTTTATTTCAGCTAAAGGATCTCCATCCACATCCATTCTTCTATAGAAGGCACAACTAAAAGAAAAGTCTTAGTCTAAAATTAAAGTACAGTTAAAAATCTAATCACACTTCCACAGTTTCACAATGATAATACCTATGCTGAGAAAGGATAATATATTTAAATTAGTTTCACTCTAAAACATTTATTTGATCCCATTTAACTAAATGATTCAGTTGTGTGTGTCCATCTCTGCAAGAGAAATGTCAAGAAAATATCAAATTTTCTTTTCCTTCTCCATAAATAATCAAACTAAGACACAGTTTATTGATATCTGGGAAATTGTTCTGTTTGGTTTTGCTGAAACATCTTACAAATAATTGAGTTTTGCCGATGAAAGGATGCATTTTGTCAAAACTTTTCAACTTGTACTCATCAGTACATTTGGGTAGGAAGGATATACTTGCATTTAAAGCAGTTCAAGCAAGGTGGCCAAGATGCAATAAAGTCGCAGAAAACAACTTGACAAGGAAACAAGCCCAGGAGCAGCCGCAATCTCCAGCAGCTGTAGAACACCCTCCATGTGAAGAAGTTGCAGCAAAAGATCCCTTTAGGATGTGGAGGTGGTACAGTAGGCTCATGTTCTATCGTCCTTGATGTCAGTACCTACAGATAAACAAGGAGCATTCATAGAATCCTTACAGTGTGGAAGTTGGCAATTCTGCCCATCAAGTCAACACCAGTCCTTCAAAGAATATCCCACACTGACCCAACCTCCCTATGCTATTGCTGTAACTTTACATTTCTCATGGCTAATCCACACATCCCTGGACACTATGGGCAACTATAGCGTGTCCAATCCACCCAACCTGCACACCTTTGGACTGTAGAAGAAAACAGAGGACTCAGACGAAATCCATGCAGACATGGGAAGGATGTGCATACTCCTCCCAGACAGTTGCCCTAGGCTGGAATTGAATCTGGGTCCCTGGTGTTGTGAGGCAGCAGTGCTAACCACTGAGCCACCCTGCCGCCCACATTGCTGCAACAGATTGAAGATGTCCCAGGATGCTGTCATAGAGCTATGCTAGCTATTGGATGGAGACTTGTGACCTTAAGAAGAGCAGCACTGTACTTGACAATGAATGTTACCTGACTGCCACAATGTGGAGGTCCAGTTACCACAAAAAGAGTAATCATGGTCGTCTCTGCACTGACCCAGTTGGTAACTGCAGTCAGTACTGGCAGGGTTTGGTGTGGCGGTCTCCTCTGAAGGTCCTGAAGAAAAAGAGCATGGCCCTCCTCTGAAATACACCTAGAGTTTCAGGTGCCTGTCAGTGAACCAGGCTAATTTATTAAGTGCAACAAAACACATAATGGCAATGGCAGTTTCAGGCTGACTGTGTTAGACTTGGCGCTGGGATGTAAATATGACACTGAGAATCTGGAAAGTTCCCCGCAGCTCCACTGCTGCTGAACTCATGTTAAGGTGAGAGTGACCCATTGAGGTGTGATGTATACATAACAAGATGAACAGTGATGAATTCACTGGCGTGCATGGGGAGGAATTCTCCGTATAACTCACCAAGATTAACATAGACATTGTTGGTAAACTTCAGCCCAATTGCTGTACATTATATAAGCTTCTACTTTAAACTCAATCCAAAATTCAGAAAGAAACAATCCTTTTTTTACTGCAACTTTCAATCTGATAGGCTTATGTACATACTCATAATTTGAAAGGCAATGCCTTTTATATCTGGGCAAGGCTGCAGTAATCACCATTTACTTATTCTCATTTACTTATTTTGTTTTAAAAGAGCAAGAGCCTACATTTCTGTTAAGTGCATAGTTCCATCCTCAATATCTCCATATCAACATCAGGTCTTTCTTTCTAATAACTTCCCATTGCTTGTAGACAATAGACAATAGGTGCAGGAGTAGGCCATTCAGCCCTTCGAGTCTGTAACGCCATTCAATATGATCATGGCTGATCATTCCTAATCAGTATCCTCTTCCTGCCTTATCTCCATAACCCTTGATTCCACTATCTTTGAGAGCTCTATCCAACTTTTTCTTAAATGAATCCAGAGACTTGGGCCTCCACTGCCCTCTGGGGCAGAGCATTCCACACAGCCACCACTCTCTGGGTGAAGAAGTTTCTCCTCATCTCTGTCCTAAGTGGCCTACCCCGTATTTGTAAACACGCATTGGCATGAAATAAATTGAAAATAAACAAACCCCAATTCACTTTACGCTGAAACAAAACTGCAACATGTTTAACCCTTAATATAACAAACAATATTGACAGTTTTAACAAGATAATTTTTTTTGTGAAATATCACTTGCTGAACCTGAACACATTTGGTGATCAATATCTATGATTTGTGTTTTAAAATTCCTTAAATGTTTATGAAAATAGTTTCAATCATATTCCTGGTGATGTTATGGTTGCAAAACTGGTGAATCTCAGAGGAAATTACTCAGACATTCAGTGCCCATTGGGTTTAGAGAAATTTCATGCCATTATATTCACCACAGGCTGTGTCCTGTTTTCATATTTCCTGACATCAAAAATAGCTACAAAGATTACTATGATTATAAAACGAGCGGTCCTATTCTACTCTTATCACTTATAGTAAGAAAAGCACTGTCTTGATGGCCAAGATGGAAAATTTTTCAAGTAGTCATAGTGAATGATTGTAGTTGTAGCTGGGAAATACATCTAACAATATAATTATCAGCTACATGAAATTCCTGCCAGTTGACTGTGGAAAAAGCTGAGTGCAGGTAATCATCTGAATGACTGCAATAGAAAAGTTTCACAGAGAACTGAGATTTGAAGAATAGCAATGCTCCATATATATCTACGTCTTGTATTTGCCTGAACTCTTCGAATGTCTATTATTTTGTACTTTCAGAATTATTCCATTAGAGGTTTCAACAGCAGTAAGTAATGCTGTGAAATTAGTAATCAACCTCTTGTTGCATTCAATATGAGGGGCAGAATTTTGTGCAACTCCCAGGAATTGGAAGCAATGAGGGTGGGGAATCTAATTGGTGGTGGGGGGGCGGGGGGGGGGGCCAGAAAACAAGTTTCCAAAAATGGATGCAAGTGCTCAATTAAGTTCTTGGAATGTTATAGGCAGAGTGATCTTCCCAATGGCTGACATCAGGAAGGCCTGTTTTATGTATTTGCATGTCATGCATGCTCATTCAAAGGCAAGCTCACCAAAATTAAGTTCTCCTCCCCAATTACATTTCTAACAAGCGAACAAAATGAGCATTCATATTCCTGATGCATGTAAGTGTATACAACAGGTGAGGTACTACACTTGTTTAACTTCGGAGTGAGTAGCTGCAGCTTTGTACTCTTTGGGGCGTATTCATCTTTATTAAAACATGGCTGGTGGTAGTCAAAGTTGCATAGGAAACAGAGGATGGCTGAAGGAGAGACGCCAGAGTGGAATAGGTATGAACCAAGGAAACTGACGAATTGTGAAATCTATTAGTCAAGGGAAGCCAATTGACCAAGAAAAGGTAAAAAGCTCAGAATATTTAGCCGAAGGTGTCCACTGAGAGCCTGAATAATACTCCTGACTTTCCGGAACAGAAATTTAAATATCACAGCCAGGCTCTGGATGTTTTTGACAGATGAAAACTGCACACCATACCAGTGCAAACTAAGTTAAAAATCACACAACACCACATTATAGTCCAACAGGTTTAATTGGAAGCACACTAGCTTTTGGAGTGCTGCTCCTTCATCAGGTGATGAAGGAGCGGTGCTCCGAAAACTAGTGAGCTTCCAATTAAACCTGTTGGACTATAACCTGGTATTGTGTGATTTTTAACTTTGTACACCCCAGTCCAACACCGGCATCTCCAAATCATCAGTGCAAACTAATGAACACTTAACAATTATTTAGCCAATGATAAGAGACTTTATTGACATTCACTAGAACCTCAAACACAAAAAAAAGAACTGAAATCTGAAAAAAAAAACAGAATTTCTGGAGAAACTCAGATCTGGCAGCATAAAGCAGGGTTAACATCTCAGGTCCAGTGACCCCTCTTCAGAACCACTGGGATTGTGATCTTCATGACACTACAGTTGAGTCTGACAACCAATTAGCAGCAAGGGATGGAAGCAGAAATGGATGCATGACACCAGAGAATTAGGCTATATATACCCTACCTTGACAGCTATTGCTGTGGCTGCAAGTTTGTGTATAGTCTTAAAACAATAAGAAGGATCTTCATCTTCAAAGCGACTATGGCTCATGGAAGAGCTCAGACGCTAGATAGGGTAAGTATTGCTGCAAAGTAATTTTTATTTTGTCCAAACCTTTACTTTTTTCCATCAAATAAAAATTCTTCTGTGTTGCCAGCACTCTTTCCACCCTCATTTAGCTGATCAGTTTTAGAGAACATCTATGCCCCTTTAAAAGGCCTAGGAAGTCAGGAAATTTCTCCTTAATAAAGGTGCTAATTAACAAGGCAGGCAACTTCACTCATCTCCCATCCTCAGTAAAGTTATCAATTACAAGAATTTGGGTACATCTAGACTGGCACACCGAATGTAAGCACCATTTTACTGTCATACCACTTCTGTTCTAATCCAATTCAAGCTGGAAAAATGTGACTCTCGGGTAGACTTCAAATGAAACAGGGCTGGATGGCATGAGTTAATTCATTTGAGTCTATAGATATAGCCTATGTTGAAATCCAACATTATTTCTTTAATAGCTTCTGAGCCTGCAGATCTTCTCGTCTCCAGATAGTCAGAAATCAGACCGATGTTGACAAGTATCTGTCATGAACTCTTGGAAATCCCACTTCGTTGGTTGTGCAGTAATTACCATAAAGGTTAAACATCCAAAGGTAAATTTTCCAGCAACTCCAAAAATGCATCCAATTCTAAATTAGCTCAGAGACTTCAAAGTTCTGATCAATTTGCCTGTATGTTTACCCAAAGGACAGTTTGTGGAATTAAAACCCACTCTAACTGCTGGCTAACTAAACAAAAGATTCCTCAATAACTCACACTGAACCCTGGATCACCACATTGACTCCTCCTGAACATTCGGCCCAACTCTCTCCTGGACACCCACATCTTCATCCCACACGATAGCACCCCACACCACCCCCAGCACACCAATATCACCCCTCCAACACTAGACATTCTTTCAACACCCATCCCTCAACACATGATTGTGCTTCCACCCAACACCCCTACCCAAAACCCCCAACAATCCATGGCCCAACTACCTCCTCCTCACTCACATGGCACCATACATCTTCTCCAATTGCCTATCTCTTTCCCTTGCCCATCAGCCAGCCCATCCTTTTTGTCAGCCATTTGCTGCCTTACTGCCTCGTGTAATTCTCTGAAACCTTACCTTCTCACTCACTGGGCATCTACACCCTTTGCCACCTGCAACCTCACACAGCCCTCACCCACCTGCCAGCCATAATTCACCTTCACCTACTTACTTTCCTTCAGTAGCAATCGAAGAGGCTTTTGGACCTTTAAACTGTGTTTGTTTATTCAAATACAGCAAGGATTACTTTAACAATAGGGCTTCTATGAAGATTCTGCATGCAGTTCTGGTCATCCTATTATAGAAAGGGTATTATTAAACCAGAAAGAGTGCAGAAAAGATTTTCTAGGTTGCTAGCTGGACTGGAAAGCTTGAGTAAAAAGAGAGGATGGATAGGCTGGGACTTTTTCCCCTGGAGCATAAGAGACTGAGGGGTGAGCTTATAGAGTTCTATAAAATCATGAGAGGCATAGATAAGGTAGATAACCAACAGCTTTTCCCCTGGTAGGGGAGTCTAGAACTAGAGGGCATAAGTTTAAGGCAAGAGAGGATAAATACGAAAGGACCCAGAGGAGCAATTTCTTCACAGAGGATGGTGAGTGTCTGGAAAGGCCACCAGAGGTAGTGGAGGAAGTGAATACAATTTTGTCATTTAAGAAACATTTGGCCAGGTACATAAGTGGGATTGGTTTGGAGGAATATGGGCCGAACGCAGGCAAATTTAACTAGACTAATTGTGAAAACTGGGCATTATGGACAAGTTGGATCGAAGGCTTTGTTCCTATGCTGGTAACCTCTGTGATTATGATTCATTTGATACTGCCTGCAGAGTTTGTTGAATTGTGTCTGTCGAATTGGAATCTATATTGTGGGTTGGGTATGAAAATTTGTGGAAAAATAAGAAAGTTTCCTTTTGCCTGACCCTGGTCAGAAATATAGATTTCAACCAAGTTCCGAAGTTTTGAGTCCAGGTCATTTAAACTATTCAATCATCTTTATGTTAATGTCCTTTTGTGCTGGATTAACCAAGTGGAGGATATGATAATATAGCTTGTTAATGTAGGAGAGTTTTGTCTAATTTTAATATTGACAAGAACCTGCTTTTATTAATTGTATCCTGACCTCACGAATAGCAATGCATTGTGCTACTCCTCCTTCTTACATTTGGACTTTATGTCATTGATTGAAGAGACTTTGCAGCGTGGAAATCTTCTGTCACATTTGCTGACAAAACAGCGATGAATATATTGAAAAAGTACTTCAGTGGCTGTAAAGTGCTTTTTGAACAACCTAGGATTAAAGATCAAATTATAAATGCAAGCTGTTTCTTTTCCATAACTAGAGGACATAGGTTTAGGGTGAGAGGAGAAAGATATAAAAGAGACCTAAGGGGCAACTTTTTCAGGCAAAGGATGGTACGTGTATGGAATGAGTTGCCAGAGGAGGTGGTGGAGGCTCATACAATTGCAATATTTAAAAGGCATTTGGATGGGTATATGAATAGGAAGTGTTTAGAGGGATATGGGCCGGATGCTGGCAAGTGGGACTGGATTAGGTTGGGATATCTAGTCTCCTGAATGAGTTGGACTGAAGGTTCTGTTTCCGTGCTGTACATCTCTATGACTGTATGACTCTAATGTCTCTTTAAGGACCAAAACCGACTAATTTCATAGCTATTTACTATTCTAACAACAGGTCAGTGACAATCTTTTGTCTCTGTTTCTCCATCTCCATCCCATCAGTTCTAGCGGTGGTCTTCCCCACAACAGAACTTCTGACTTGCCTTCCTTTCCCAGCCTTGCCTGAACCATTTCCAGCTCTCACACGTTTTCTTCCATTTCAGATCTGTGATAGCATTTCTCTTGTGCACACCTTACATTCAATTAGCCTCCGTGTTCATATGATCACACACTGCCACTTCCGTTAGTTCTACTGTGATGTAATAATGAAACGCATCTTGCACTCCCTTCCCTGGTCATCATTCCAAAGCAACTGTTTCCTCCACAGCACACTAGTCTATTCCACTATCACTCCAATAGCTCAACCACTTCGCACGATATATCACCATACAATTGCTGGAGGTGAAAAACAGAGGTTTTTCAATTTACTAACATCTGACTTATATAAGCTTTAACTTACAAACACAATCCTATATATGTTTGTAATTTTAAAGACCTGGCATACAAACATTTCCTGTGCTTTTGAACAGCTGCTGTCCATTGTCCTGTGTTGTATTCTAACTTAGATGCAATTTGACTTGTGAATGAACTCCAGAATAGAACCCATTTGCGATACATGGACTGCTTATACCTGCCATTTTAACCTCCTTTTCTCTTCATTGTCTAATGCTCCAAAACAGTACCCTTAAATTTAGCACATTATGCTCACTGCCCACAGCATGATCACTTTGATGTTGAGAGTTCAAATGTGGGCTGAGTGTCAGTTTTGTAGAGTATCTCTCCTAAGTCTGCAAACACAGTTGTGAGTTTCCATTTGCTTGTCATTTTAATTCACCACTTTGCTCTCATGCTCATAAATTTTTCCTTGACAGGATGACCAATAGTCCTAGATTTGAGGTGATTTTCCCAGGTTCCAGATTGATTGAAGCTGATTGAGGATACAATTTGTCCCATATTTCGATCCTTTAAAAATCTTGCAAATGCGCAAGATTGTATTCTTAAAGTGCAACAACAATCTGTTATATATACATATTACCTCACAACACTGTGTGAGCTAATTCTAATCATAAAAGGTGCTGCCATGTAGAAAACGAGAGAGCTTGTTGGCACTAGTGTGGTTGAGAAAACACTTCATGGTCTAACTAGAGTTTCTTTGAGTTAATAAAGTACTAATTACTGCAAAATTATCAAATGGCTACAGGTTATTTGAGATGATAGATATTGTTACAGAGACAAGGGGAAGACCAAATGTTAGGTCACACTCTTTCAAGACCCTCAGGTATTTTGCCTATGATTGCATATAACATCAACGTAATGAGTAGTGCTTATGAAATTCCTCAGCATTAACTCTTTCAGAACTTTTCCTTATCCAATATCCCCTTCAGCTCTTCTTCACTGATTAATACTATACATGTGTGTATCTAATTACATTTACCGTTCTTCCCCCTGACACCCCAACTGACTGACTTTACAAATTCAAGTGATCTGGAGATTTCACCATTTTCCAAAAACATGTTTTCATGGGATTTGTGAAATCGCAGTTTACTGGCTGGAAGATCATTGCCTTTGATTCTCTTCCTGATACTCTGTATGTCCCTGGAGAAATTGTAATCTTTTGGATTTCCTGCACAGAGGATGTCATCCTTGTTGAAAAGGCAATGTCTTCTTTGCAGTTTGTTGAATCATTGGGCCTTCATCATCCCTTCTCTGTGATTGCTTCCATGGAGCTTTAGACACGACAACTTCAATCAGTGTCAGCAATTTTTTATTCTCCATCTATTTGCAGATCTGTTCTGAAGTATGTAAACATTTTCCTTCTACATGCTGACTGGTTTGGATTCTCCCATTCACCCTCAGCAATTACATTACTGCTGAAACCAACATAGAACAAAGAACAATACAGCACATGAACAATCCTCCAAACCCGTGTCGACATATTTTGTCTTCCGTACTAAATTTGTCTTCACTTACAGGATCCGTATCCCTCTATTCCCTTCTTATTCATGTGTTCGTCGAGGGGTTTCTTTAATGAGCTTTGTGTCTGCTTCCACCATCTCCTCTGGCATTGCGTTCCAGGCATTCACCATCCTTTGTGTGAAACACCTCTCTCACACATCTCTTTTAAACATCCCCCACACCGCACCTTGAACCTGTGTCCCCTAGTAATTGACCCCTCCACCCTGGAAAAAAGCCTCATGCTTTCCACTCCATCCATGTCATTTACAATCTTATAAACTTCTATCAGATCACCCCTCGACCTCCTGCCTTCCAGTGAAAACAAATATATGTTTGTGTTTGTGGAAGCAACATGTTCGCTTCCTCAGTTCCACTATTTGAGTTTTGTTTCTAACTTGACACAATCTCTTTCAGTTACTGAAGAATCTTCTTGGGAAGATGAGGAAGTGAAATAATCTGCTTGAACTCATCTCTTCTGATTCACCTCAGCATCTAATATCAGACCTCAATTTATCATAGCTATTTGTTCATGTGTTTTACACTCTGTGTTGTGTCAGTTATAGGTTTATCATTTGTGTCAAGTGGGGTATACTGTTTAGTGGTTATCTCTTGGTTTCCCTTAGGAAACTTACTGCCTTATATTGTCTGAGCACTCTTCAGTGTTGATAGCAGTGGAAAACATTTGTGTCAATCCAATGTAGCTACAGGTTCCTATTTCATTGACAATATGAAACAAATTTATAAAATCAACAAAACCAATCTTTTTTTTCCCCCTTTTTCTGTTTCTGTTTGATTTGTAATAAAATGTTGGAGAAATTCAGCATGCCATGTTTGCAATGTCTTCATTGAAGAGATAAACAGAATTAATGTTTTAGATATGGCGTTTTGAACTGAAAGGAGCTGGGAAGTGAAGATTTTCATACCATTGTTAAAGGGGAAGGAGTGGTGGGTGGAACAAATTGTGATGGTGCCCACAGCAAAAGAGAAAGGGATGGTGATAATCTTAGAGAAGTGACAAAGATGCAAAATGGTGTGAATTGTAGATGTGAATGATAGAAAGTGGTTAGCTTAAATGATAGCAGACTAATGCAAACAAAATACTTGGAGGTTGGGGAATAGTACAAAAGGAGTGTTTACATTGTTGAACTCAATGTTGCATTCTGAAAGGTGTAATGTACCTAAGTAGAAAATGAAGTGCCGTCCTTCCATCTTGTATTGGACTTCACTAGAACATGACAGCAGGCATAGGATGGAAATGTGGCCATGAAAGCAAGATAATGCATAGATTTGACAAACAATTGGAAGAATGTCAAGATCATTCTTACAAACAGGGTGGAGGTATGCCGCAAAGCGGTCATCCAATCTACATTTGGTCTCAGCAATGTTGTGGGGACTGCATTATGAGCAGCAAATACAACACAATACACTAAATTAAAGAAAAACAAGTAAAATGTTGCTTCACATGTAATGTGTAAATTGGGGTCTTGGACAGTGAGGAGGAAGGAAATAAAAGGGCAAAAGTTATTTCTTCTGTGATTAAAATGGGTAAATGAGTAAATGTTATGAATGCTGGCATCCTGTAAAAATGCCGGCAGATAATCCTTTGAACGCTGAGGCTGGTGGGATGGAAAATAAGGACAAGGGTAATTAGAGTCAATAGATGTAAAGCTGGGAAAGCACAGCAGGTCAAACAGCATCCAAGGAGCAGGAAGGTCATTGAGCATAGAACGTTACAGTGCACTACAGGCCCTCGATGTTGCTCCGACAAAGTCCAATCAGCTGAGCTGCCCCGGCTCGCAACATTTCGGGCTAAAACCCCTCGTCAGGACTGGGTTAATCAGACAAAGGTAATCATCTACTTATTGTTGAGGGGTTTTTGGCTTTTTCTTCTGTTATACTGTTCTATCACACTATCCTCTGCATGGGTAGTGTGGTATTTGTCATCAATGCGAATTTGTTCTTTAGACTGTTTTGCTATCTGAACAATTTCAGTTAAGGATTTCTGAATGAGTCTAAATGCACTGAGCTTCTAATATTTGTTCTCAGTGTTTGTTTCTTCCTGGAAAACTTCATTGAGTTTTATCTTTTGATCTGTCTTCAGTAATGTCTTCAGTGATTCTCAGACTTGACAATTCTGTATAATTTCAGATTTCACATTGACTTATGAGATATAAGCGAACCTCTTTTGAGATCTGTGTCCATCACCTTGCTGCTTGAGCCTGGGTTGTACATTCGATAACACATAAATGTATTTTCTCAGTCAACTGGAACAGTTCTTTTATACCTTCATAGGTAAACTCAACAGATTTTTTTTTTACATTCTACCATGGGTCTGTGAAGTCAGATGAAGCTGGTTTCCATTTGACTGGTTTGTTGACAACAGCTTGTTTCTGAACAGATGGTTAGACAACTTGTTTTTGTTCTGGACCAGTAGTTTTCTTGGAACAAGTGGGACTTAATCCTGACCTATTAAGTAAGCTGAAGTCAAGACATCAAAAAGTCTGAATAGCGAAGACTGATATTTGCAAAATACACAAACATTTCAACTCCCTTTCGCTCCTTGTGTAGCTCCCCTGTGCTCTTGATAGTTATTCCAGCTGCACCACATAATCTTATCTCTGTGGGGTGTAACTTCTGTTTCTTCAACCATGCTATCTGGCCTGATATAACGATGACATTCACATTCTGTGAAACTTGCGTTATTGGTATCATAAAATTCCCCGATAAATGCCTCAATTATCCTTTCTAAAAGAGATTGTTCAACCGAGTTCTTCGTACGTATCTCCTCTTTTTTTACAACAATATAACTGTGACTCTGTCTGCACATCTTCTACAAGTGACCTACAGTAATACAGTATTTTTTGGTATGATCAGGCATTTTCTGTGTGTGGAAGACTTTGCTGTTCCACAACACTGTGATTCAATTCTCCTAACATTTTGCATTTATAGAGTCATAAAGTCATAGAGATGTACAGCATGGAAACAGACCCTTCGGTCCAACCCATCCATGCCGACCAGATATCCCAAACCCAATCTAGTCCCACCTGCCAGCACCCGACCCATATCCCTCCAAACCCTTCCTATTCATATACCCATCCAAATGCCTAATCTTTTCTGAACCCTTTCAAGTTTCACAACATCTTTCCGATAGGAAGGAGACCAGAATTATAAATATTTCTGCCTGCAAAGTTAATTCCACTTTACCACCATCTGCTTCAACCCTAACTTTCACCTCTAACTGTCATGGTACTTGTCCAACATCCAAGAATGGATATATGATTAGCCATTGGGAATCTGTCACTCTGCCTGGTCACTGTCTGAGATTGAGCCAGACCATTCCCTAACTGTCCTTCACGCCGCTGTAATTTCCCTCACATTCTTAATGTTCATTCATTTTAAAACCAACCTCTTTGACCAGCATTCTGATCATCTGTCCTCAGAGGTTCTCTTTAGCCTCCATCAAATTTTCTCCAGTAAACTCTTGCGAAGAGCTTCGATGTGTTTTATGTTAAGTCAAAGGCGCAGTATGTCATTATAATTAATTTAAGTTGGTCCTAAATCTGGAGCTGTTTAACAAGTTAATCTGAAGCTTCGAGGGCAGAGGCTGAAGACATGGCCACCAGTCACAAGAGGAGTCGCAGGTAGATAGGATAGTGAAGAAGGCGTTTGGTATGCTCTCTTTTATTGGTCAGAGTATTGAGTACATGAGTTATTTATTTCATTCTAATCACTTTAAAGCTGTTTGAAATCTGCATCTTATTAATATCGCTTGCAATTGGCTGTTTTCTAGTATTCATCGATAATGTTTAAGTTATGTCGCCTTTTTGTTTAATTGTTTGTGAGACATGGGCATTGCTGGCTGCCAGCATGTCTCGCCCATCCCTGTTTGCCCTTGAGTAGGTAATGTTGAGCTGCCTTCATGAATTGCTGCAGTCCACCTGCTGTGTGTTGACCCACAATGCATTGGGAAGAGAAATCTAATACTGTCAAAATGCCATTAGGGAGGGAATTCCACCCTGAAGGGTATGCTGGTCTACACGGTTTTTTCAGTGTTTCTTTTTAACTCTGTGATACTGCAATTCTGTAATGTATTTCTCAATGTTTTACATTGTACTATTGGTTAGTTCTGTAGTTATTTATTGCTTTCAATCTTTTAAAATAGTGTTTCTCTGTAATAGAGTATGGCTATCCTACTTACTGGATATTCCTATATTTTATTGAGGTTATCCCACCTTTTTCAGAAAATAAGATGGTGATTTCCCATCTATTTCACAGTTTCTCAGCTTTTGCAGTAAAGATGGAGTTTTCCACTTCTCCCCAATAATAACGAGAATTTTCCTACTTCTCATGGTCAACAATAAGCAATTTATCTACATATTTTTAAAATTAAGTACTCTAGCTGCTGCCCTTGTATATCATCTTGTTGAAATCGTTGTTTAATTGTTGAACTCCAGTCTGCTTAAATCTTAAATTTCTCCTGTCTCCTTCTTTTAATAGAATTCTCTAAATCTTTTCCTTTCCAGCCTGAATAAATCCTAAAGCCTTTCCAATTCTGCAGCATGTTTCTGTTTTGGCCCCTTCACTATCCCATAAAGTTGTGGTTCATAAAGCCAAATATCAATGATGGTGATACTTATCGTGAGAAGTAAAACTTCCCTTTTACACTCCCTTCTATTCCCTTTCTGGTCTTGGCACTGTTTTTGCAAAATTATCCCCTTTTTCCCTTAGGATATCTAACTTTATTTTCATAACCTTCTCTTGCTTCTAATAGAGCCTCCCTTGGTAATGTTTTTTTTCTTAAGTGTCACTGCCTTTTCCTCTCTTTCCCTAGCGCACAGTTGTCTCCCTGCCCCCTTACAAACCTCTCAGTGAAAGTTTGTTGCGAAGTACACAGCTTGTCATATTGTTGTTTACATAGCTGTTGCAGCTTTTCTATGTCAGTAATCACTTAGCAGCTATGGCTTGACTTGTGCCTTCTTGAAATGATAATGCTGTTAAGTTGGTAAATCAAATTTCTTACAAAAAAAATTTTTTCTGAGTCTCCTTGTGTTGGAGATCTTTGCAAGGTATTTAAATCTGCACCACTGTTACCATGTAGTATTTGCCTCATGTAGTTTAGTGATGACTGAGATCATTTATCACTGCCAATTTGCCTTTGTATTGTCAAGAGTGTGGTGCTGGAAAAGCACAGCAGGTCAGGCAGCATCCAAGGAAGAGGAGAATCGACGTTTCAGGCAAAGGCCCTTCATCAGGAATGAGGCTCCAGGATCTGCAGTCGTCACTTTCACCCTATGTCTGTATTGTGTCTAGGCACAGCCTAATTATCAATGATAAAAGTTAGACAATTGGTGAGACTATACCGAAGAAACACATGTCTAAGTTAACAAGATAGTTTGTTGCATTTTAAATAAATACAAGTTACATTCCAAATCAGGCATAATTAATTTATAAGAAATCTCTGGAGTTGTGCAGAATACATGTGCACCCTAAAGCTCAATTACTTCCAACTAAAGATTCTATCACATCAGAAGATTGGGGAGGATGGGGCAAATACAACTTCAACATCAACGTTTTGATTGACCATTACCTTATACAATGGGTAGCTCTGTAACTTTTATTTTGCTTTTCTGAAACTGTGTCTCACTTCTGCATATTTTGCAGAATGAAGTGAGGTTATGCAGTAGTAACAGTGATAGTGACCGATAACCCCTGAAAATAAGCATCTCATCAGGCATTGGTAAGAAGTTTATCCTAATGTCTGGAATTTAGTTGGAAAATACATTCATTGGCTTCAACGATAAGGAAGACCGTGCTCAACTGTAACGTGATTCTGACAGATTTCTTTCCACAGCAGAAGTCGTGAAGGCCTGGGAAGATTCTGCACAATATGATTATACAATTTGCTTGCTTAAAAGATTTCTATCTTGCACCAACTGCATTTATTTTGCTCTTTGCTACCGTACTGGAGGATTTTCTCACATTTTGAAGGTAAAATGCTTTTCATGGTTAAAATGAAGGATTCTGGTCTTCAATAACATGAAAGATTCTGGCCTTTTTAATTGCTTAATTGTGCAAATTCTGTTGGTTGCTTCTTTAATAAAGAGATTTTGCTTCAATCACCATTTTACTGAATGATCATCTTTCCTTGTGGTTTAAATAAATTATTCCTGCCTTTATAGTTATAGAGTCAAACAACACGAAAACCAGGCCCTCGGTCCAATTCATCTGCACTGACCAGACATTCCAATCTGACATCGTCCCATTTGCCAGCATTTGGTCCATATCACTCTAATTCCTTTCCATCCATGTACCCATTGTCGGACTTTGGCTCAATCTACCAGCTTACGTTCCTCTATGTGTGAGCCCAGTCCTGCGTGTCCTTTAAATGAAGCAATAGGAGAAGATATTCGGTCTCAACTCTTAGTTTATTTTAGCACTAAGTGGATAAAGTATACAGAGCTCTGGGTCTAGACCTTCCCGTCCCTGACAAACAGCAGAGTGTGTCAGTTCACGAAGTCTGACCCCTATCCTGCCCCGACCCAGTCTTTTATACAGTACAAAATGTCATGTAATCACAGAACATTGTGCAAGCATTGAGGTGTGGTTGTCTTCTTGATTGACTGTTGACCTGACTCCATTCTCTGCCTTCTCACGTTCCCGAATATCTGACCCCATGTGACCTCCTTCTGCAGGTGGTGGCGCGAAATAGTTCTTGTTTTTTTTACCACAGCTTACAATATGTCCATCTGCACTCACAGGGCGGCAACACCCCGTTGTCTGCCTCGCTCTCCCAGCCGCCACCAAGGCCACCAGTACACACTGCTCTTTATTAAAAATCATTCCTATTGTGTGTTTACATCAGCATATCTTTACAAGTCAGATGTACTCAGTACTTTTCCACTGTCTGTTCGTGCATACAAGGGTTACACTACACACTGTGCTAGTTAATGGTTAAGTATAAAACATTGTATTATAAGTACTGAAACAAATATATCATTAAAGGCTTCTGAATGCATCGCACTAAGCCATATATTTACAAATCCCCCTTTCGGTCTCATCAAAATGAGACCAACAAACCAGTTTTATACATCACATTCGCTCTCCGATGCATAGTCTTCCCTTCCTGCCAGAGCCATGGTTTCCGTCTCCATCTGTGACATCTGGTAAGGCGGGGGAGCCTTCCCTTCAATTGCTGTGATGATTACCCTGTTCAATAGAGATCTAATACAGGGGATACAACAACATCCACACAACACTAACGCAGTCATCATACCAACGAGGGACAGAAACACAGACACAATCAATCCTTTCCATTTCCCAAACCATGAGTCGAAAATGCCTCCTAGAGAGTTATCAATACCTGAATGTTCATGCATTTCTTCAGACAAGGTTCTTAGTCCTTCCAGGGCTCTGGTTACTGAGCCATCAGGTGCTGTATTGTTGGGATGAACGTACAACATTGATCTCTGAAGTTCTGAGGAATAATCGAGTTGCCCCCTAGTCAGGCTCATATGGTCTTGAACCTTCCATTTATTATCTGAGGATGACGACTGCTTGGGTGTCCATCTTACCCCAGTCCATGTTAGTACATGATTCCACGTCGGGCACCACCTATAGTAATTGGAATGCACACAAAGATATACATCAAACCCCCTCCAGCTTCCTGAATCTTGGCCACAGTTAATTACTTCACATAAGTCAAACTGGTATGTTGTCCCACGCTTTTTAACATGTCTAATGTGCACCCGGCTCCCCGCCTCCCTTAAACATTTGTCTGCCTCTTGTCCTGTTGACCTTTTATTCCTGGGACTTTCTCCCTCGTCTGTGTGTTTGTCCCTTGTGGTTGCTACCCCTATTAACAGCGGCATAACACTTACACTTAAAATAATAGCAAAAACTCCCAACCTCAACAGCCTAGGGTAGTGTGGGCTTCTAACAGAGATAAACATTATATCCTTTACACAACTTTCCTCGATGTTTTAAACAAATTCTTCTTGTGTTCTGCTCCTGTCCTCACTTATGCTCTCCAGAAAAACCTTTCCTTGGTGATCTTTAGAACCTCTCCCCCTTTTTCAGAACCCTCTTCCTGCAAAAGTTAAAAGTTTGAGACCCTTTTACTCCTTTTCTGTTCTTATTTTGTTCTAGAGTTCTCGTTGGCGGTTCCGTGGCTGCACACTGGCTCCAATGGTACCAGCTTTCTCCTTTTCCCTGCAGTCTGACTGCATGGGATGTCCTCTCCACCACCTTGTAAGGTCCTGTCCACCTTGGCTCCGACCACTTCTGTTTGATCACCTTCAGCAGGACCCAGTCTGTGGTAGATGGCGCCTGATTCTGTAGGTCCCCCTTTGCCGATCCAACCTGTTTGGAGAAAGCTGACACCAAAGCTGTTAGTTGGTCATAGTAAGGTTTGTACCTTAGAGAGGCTCCTCCTCCCTCTAACATCTATATTCCAGCTCCCGGTCCCAGGAACTGCTGCCCTGTTGTTAGCTCGTACGGGGTGAACCCTGTGATAGAGTTTACTGAGCTTCTAACGGACATTAAAGCTAAGGGTAGGGTATCCACCCAGCTTAACTTTGTTTGTGCACACACTTTTCCTATTTTTCCTTTTATGGATTGATTCATTCTTTCCACTTTTCCCTGTGACTGAGGATGGTACTATTCCAAACGCATGTTTCAGTCCTAAAGCTGTTTCAACATCTTGCAGGTCTTTGTTCTTAAAATGTGTACCATTATCTGACCTGACTCTCTTTGGAAACCCATGCATTGGAATGTATTGGTTTATCAAGAATTTAACCACTGTTTTTGCGTCTTCCTTTTTTGCAGGTATCGCTTCTGGCCAACCAGTGTATGCATCCACTGCTACCAAAAGGTACCGGTATCCGTTTACTCTCTCTATCATGTCAGTGTAGTCAATCACTATTTCCTGACCTGGCATTCTTGGGAGAGGGAATTTTCCCTCATGTGGTTTCACTGTTGTTTTTACATTGTATTCTGTACACGTTTTACATTCTCTGATGTAATTTTCAATCATTGCCAGCAAGAACGGATGCCACCAATGTGTCAGATACCTCTGCATCTGTGTTTTTCCACAGTGTGTCAACCCATGAGCTTCCTGGAGCATGGAAGCTATCAAACCTGGGGGTAGCACTGGTCTACCGTCCGGTGACCTCCAAATCCCTTCTGAGTCTGTGGCCCCTCTCTCTCTCCATACTGTCAGTTCATGAGGAGAGGCTTTCAGCTGCTCCTTTATTAACACATTTGCATCGCAGGCGGGCAGCAGGTCAGACACTGTTCTCTCTGTTTGCATCATTATCTACTGGGCTGTATATCCTGCTGCTTTTTTTTGTTGCTAAGTCTGCTTCCTGATTGCCCTTAGCTACTGTTGTATCAGTTTTGTCATGTCCTCTACGCTTGACCACTGCCACTTCTGCGGGCTTCATTAGGACCTCAGCTAATCCTTTCACATCTTTTTCATGGTTGATTGGGGTTTTTGCTGCTGTTAAGAATCCTGCTCTGATCCATTGACTGAGTTCTACCTGTACAGCCCCTGCCACATATGCAGAGTCGGTGTAGATGTTCACTCTTTTTCCCTCTGACCATTCTAACGCAGCTATCATTGCCTGTAATTCAGCCAACTGGGCTGATTCTTTGCCTGTCACTTTTCCTGTCAACACTTCCTCAAATCCCTCACTTGTCTGTCGCACCACTGCATAGGCTGCTTTAAGTCCTTCAGTTGGATGTCTGTAACAGCAAGCATCTGTGAACAACACTTCTTCTGGGTCTACTAGTGGATTTGCCTGTATGTCTGCCCTGACTTTGACGTCTCTCTGCACCCTTTCCTCACACATGTGTGGTTCTCCTTCTCCCATGTTGTCAGCCATGTTGATTCCTTCGTGTGTGAAAGTTATATGTGGTGCACTAAGAATTTTATCTAACCTGATTTGCCGTAGTGACGTCATTGTGAAGGCTACTGAGTTCACATAGGCCACTATACTGTGCGTCGTCAGTACCGTTAGTGAATGGCCCATGACTAGATGTGCTACCTTTTGGAGAATTTTTGCTACCCCTGCTGCATGTCTCGTACATGATGGGTGTCTGTCTTCTGTTGGGTCAAGGGTAACGCTTACATACATCAGCACCTGCCTGCCTCCCCCTTTTTTCTGAAAAAGAACACCATTTATTGTGTGTAATTTTTAAGAAATATCGAGGAAAAATGGCTCTTTGTAATCCGGGATCGCTAAATCAGCAGCCCGCGTTAGGGCCTGTTTGAGAAATATGAAACTTTCGTCTGCCTCCGTGGTCCACTGCAAATGGGCCGACAAATTTCTCATGCCTTGCTCATTTACCATGGCCCTCAGAGGGAAAGTGAGCTCCACATATGATGCAACGAACTGTCTGCTGTATCCTGCCAACCCAAGAAATGAGAGCATGTCTTTTACAGTGACTGGTTTGGTATGATGCAGAATGGAGGATCTATGGGACAGAGACACACCTGTTCCTTTAGCGGAAATAACTCTACCCAGAAAAGACACCGTTTGTCTGCAGCATTGCAATTTAGCCCTTGAGACTTTGAAACCAATGTTACACAGTTGAACCAACAATGACTTTGTGGCTTCCAGACAAGAAACATGTAATCCACATACTGGACCAGTATCACCCCCTTTTCGAGTGTAAGGTCCTTCAGCTGCCATTTTAGTACCTGATTAAACACCCCCGGCGACAAAAATGAACCCTTGAGGGACCCTTGTATAACGTAGTTGTTGGCCTTTGTAGGTAAATGAGAAAATGTCCCTCAAATGATCAGGGACATTGGCCAGATCAATGCACGAGAACCACTTATGGTCAGGGGTCAGCACAGACATCGCAGTGTATGGGTTTGGAACTGGAACTGTTGGAGTGGAAACAACACAATTGGTCCGTCTGAGATCATGCGCCATCCTATATCTACTTGTATCCTGCTTCTTTACCGGTAGAATGGGGGTGTTCCAGGCTGACCAGGAGGGTTCTAGCACCCCTACTGCTAACAAACCTTCAATTGTGTCAGCAATGCCGGCTTCAGCCTTTGGTTTGTGTGAGTATTGTCTCTGCCAAATCGGAGTGTGGTCTATTAAATTGAATGTGATTGGTGTGAAGTGTTTGCAATGACCAACGTCCGTTGGACCTGCTGACCACAAAGTATCTGGTAGAGTGTCAAGCATCGCTGCAGCCTGTGGATGGTCTGTTTTTTCCCTGCCGTGACCTATGTTCCAGCAGTACCTTGTCAGTTGTCCTATACATAATTCTGTAGGCTTCATCTGATGGTGAATATTGTAAACCGGGTAGCTGAGTCCAAACCCAATCAGTTAGCGCCATCAAACGTTTGGACATAGGGCCCAGATCCTTGGCCTGATGTTTAGCATGCACGGCCAATGTGACATGAGGTATAGCTTCTTCAGACATCTCATACCATTCCAACTGTTCTGCAGTTAGTTCAACAACACCCGCCACACCTTCTTTCCCTAGCAGAATGCAACTGGAGGAAATATCCCATTGAGTCCCTTATAGGTGCTGATAGAATGCATGCTGATAGATTTCATTGTCATCTCTATCATAATATAGGGTAACATGGAGGGGATCTGCATGAGGAGCATAGGGATGGAGCATGTGAACCCAGGGTCGCCATTGGTTATATAAGGACTGTATGCCATTGTTCTGCCTGCTTTCGGGTTCTAGGAGTCCCCAGTATATATCTGCCCACTGCCCTTCTGCTGTGTAATGTGTCCGCTGATAGCATCATTTGGGATCCAGAGTGAATCATTGTCATGGAATAGTTGACAGAGTAGCCATTCGGAAAGGTCACTACCAGTCCGTCTGGCCCGCACAGAACCGAGGCCCCGCATCTCACCAGCAAGTCGCGGCCCATCAGATTGACAGGGCATGCAGGTGATGAAATATACCGGTGACGAAAGGTCTGTCCGGCCACTGATGTGATCAGTGGTGATGTCAGAGGTAGATTTTCTGGTTTACCCGATAACCCTACTAACTGGACGCTGGAGGATGACATGTTTGACCGAGGTATGTCACAAGTGATGGTAGAAAATCTCGCACCTGTGTCAACCAGATAAGACAGAATTTTGTCCATTACCCTCATTTGCATGTAGGGGTCTGCCAGCCCCGCATGTCCCTGAGTTCTCGGGCCCCGTCAATATTCATACCCCTGCCCTTCCGGCATAGTTTGGGGGTACTGTCCTTGCACCGGTGCTGCAGCTGCATTTGGGGCTTGGTAAGGCTGAACAGCATGTTGAGAAGGAGGCTGACCTGAGCGGACATACTGTCCTCGGATCGATCCCTGGCCTCCCTGGGGTCCCCACAGTGTAGGACAATTTCTTCTCCAATGCCCGGGTTGGCCACATTCAAAACAGGTGTTAAGTGGCTGACCTCTGAGGCCTCCGCGGCCCCTTCCTCTACCACGCATTCCTCCCGGTACACCTATAGGCCTGCCCCCATAGTGGGAACGGTGTGGCCTCCAATCAGGTGTTGGGTCTAAACTCGGGAGATGGTTTTGTGGCGACGGCTGCTGAACCATCTGATTAATCGTCTTTTGGGAGGCCTTCTTTGTATCATTAGCCTTTCTTCTAGCCTCATTGAGCTGTAACTTCAGCAACTGCACTTCCTTCACTCTGTTTTGTCCTGTGACGTTTCATGTGGTGCATCAAGTGTTTTTCCCACTGTTCTGTAGAACAACCTGGGATGTCGGGATTACTCTCCATTGCCTCTTTTACTTCCTTAGGCATCCCTGCCATAATGGCATTTCTAAATAATGTGGTCTGTAGCTGACCTGACCCTGGATGGCTCCCCGCAGTATCTGTCCACGTGCCCTTACATCTAGCCAAAAAGGCAGGCATATCCTCACCCTCCTTTATTGTGAAGGTGAGTGAGTGCATCGCTTCTGGTGGAATCGGAAATCTATCCCTCATTGCCCTTCCCACACAGGTGGCATGCTGCGTGAATGGGTCTGAATCAGGTAGTAAGGTGGTCCCCGCAGAAGCTTCAATCTGCTGTATTTCCCACATTCTCAATTGCTTGCCCAACAATGCTCTCCAGTCACCCATAGCAAACTTGTGGCCTAGTGTATATTGGCAAAATTTAGTCATCCAGGGCCCACCGCCCTCCATGGGTGGGGGCATTTTATCCAGAATGCAGTTCATGTCAGTAAATGTGAAGGGCTGATAAACATCCCCCATGTAGGAGCCTCTGTAAATTAATGGCATTTGGTGGTGCTGATATTTTGTGGGTTGTCGTAATGTGTCTCTTTGATGCAGGTTGTAACTTGGTTCAGGTAGGCGCTTCAGTGGAGGACCATGTTCGGTATGCATTGTGAGTGAGCCTTTCAAAGTGACAGGGTAGGTGTGTGGGTCATCCTCTGTCAGGGATTCTTCGTCCTCAATGTCCGTACTATTTTGAGACTCCTCCCCATCCAATTTCTCTCTGTCTCGTTCTTCCCTCAAATCTCTCCTTCTTCTGTCTAAGAACCCGTCATCTAGTAACTGACCTGAGTCTTGTAATCTTCCCCTCTTTTCATTCTCAGCACTATACGGTGTTGAATGAGCATCTGGCTCTTGCACTGACGAGTGGTTGCCCTGTTTTGACTGCTCTTTGTTTCTGCTGTGCGTCATTATCACCCTGTTCGCTTCCTCCACTTCCAAAACTGTCTGTTCGGCTTCGAGTCTTAGTTTTTCTACTTTCCTGATACTTTCTTCTACTGCTTCCGCCAATCTCTCTTTTGCTTTGTTAAACTCTCTTGTGCCTACATCTTGCACATCTAACACCCCTTCTTGAACATACATGAGTGGCATTTGTGTTACAGGATATGGGGGCGGTGGTTGTACCCCAGGCAGTTTAGGATATAATGGCGCGGATGGTCCTGCCTTTTCTGTCTCCTTTGCCAGTTCTGTTTTAGAGGTACCACCTACTCTCTTTTGTAATGTTTCTACTGCTACACAGGCTAACGTCATGTTGTGCAGATGAATCCTCATCTCTTCTTTCTCCTTGCCTTCTTTTGTCCACTTTCTTCTAACTAATATTGACCCTTTCTTTCCCTTCATGTGCTCTTCTACTTCTAGTTTATCTTGCTCTTCTGCTTTTCCTAAAAATGGCGACAATTTCTTCCTCTCCTCGTCTTTAGGGATTTTGCCCTGTTTTTGTAATTCTTCCCAAACCTTGTCATATTTCTCCATCATTGTTTATTGTTTGTTCTTTGCGAGCCCACTAACTGACTTCTGGCTTTACCCCACTAATGTTTTACGGGCAACATTAAGTTGGAAGAACATCCTCCATATTCTTCACACTCTTTATCAAATTCCCATTCTATTTTATGTGTTTTTTTTATCCTCCCGTCCAGTAGTCAGTTGGTTTGGGTGTAATATAACCGAGCAACCAACCCAATCAGGGACAAATCTGGTGGCCAGTCAGTTTGTATGGAGTACACCCGAGCAACTGACCCTTTCAACGAGAATCGTCAGCAGTTTCTATTGCCACCGTTAGGTTTCCACTGCCGATGCTCTCTCGCTGAGACACCACTGGTTTTCTACCACCCCCCTTTATTTACAAGGATAATCTTAAAATATACAATGTATAAATCATGAAATAGATACCTGTGAGGGTTGCTTTTATGAGATCTTGCTCAATGGACTTAAAACCTCCTCACACTCGGCCGCGGCTCTTCTTATGTTGCTTTTATGGGGACTCCAACCCCACGGGACTTTAAACCTGTACGTATTAAACTTTATTGCTTTTATGGGGACTCTAACCCCATGGGACTTTAAACCCGTACGTATCTTGTTGCTTTTATGGGGACTCTAACCCCATGGGACTTTAAACCTGTACGTATTAAATCAATACTTTATCCACTTACTATTACTAGGACACTTGCAGTATAATGACAACAATCAATTTGGTATTTCCAATTGCAGAACTTCGATATAAACAGGTGTCTGCTCACCTTTTTATGCGGCGCCGCTTGTTGTTGTCATCAGACGTCAGTTGTCCGTTGTTTCTATTTTTCTCTCTTTTCCGTCACTTCTCCATCTTCATCATGTCGGGGTCACCAAATTGTCGGACTTTGGCTCAATCTACCAGCTTACTTTCCTCTATATGTGAGCCGAGTCCTGCGTGTCCTTTAAATGAAGCAATAGGAGAAGATATTCGGTCTCAAACTCTTAGTTTATTTTAGCACTAAGTGGATAAAGTATACAGAGCTCTGGGTCTAGACCTTCCCGTCCCTGACAAACAGCAGAGTGTGTCAGTTCACGAAGTCTGACCCCTATCCTGCCCCTGACCCAGTCTTTTATACAGTACAAAACGTCATGTAATCACAGAACATTGTGCAAGCGTTGAGGTGTGGTTGTCTTCTTGATTGACTGTTGACCTGACTCCATTCTCCGTCTTCTCACGTTCCCAGATATCTGACCCCATGTGACCTCCTTCTGCAGGTGGTGGCACGAAATAGTTCTTGCTTTTTATAACCACAGCTTACAATATGTCCTGCATCTGCACTCACAGGGCGGCAACACCCCGTTGTCTGCCTTGCTCTCCCAGCCGCCACCAAGGCCGCCAGTACACACTGCTCTTTATTAAAAATCATTCCTATTGTGTGTTTACATCAGCATATCTTTACAAGTCAGATGTACTCAGTACTTTTCCACTGTCTGTTCGTACATACAAGGGTTACACTACACACTGTGCTAGTTAATGGTTAAGTATAACATTGTATTATAAGTACTGAAACAAATATATCATTAAAGGCTTCTGAATGCATCGAACTAAGCCATATATTTACACCATCCAGATATCTTTTAAATGTCATAATTGTATCAGCCTCCACTGCTTCCTCTGGCAGCTCATTCAATACACACACCATCCTCTGCGTGATAAAGTTACCCCTCATCTTAAACCTATACCCTCTAGTTTGAACTCACCTGCCCTAGGAAAAAGACCTTGGCTATTCACACTTTCCTTGCCTGTCATGTTTTATAAACCTCTGTAAGGTCACCCCTCAGCCTCCAGTGCTCCAGGGAAAAATTAACCCAGCCTATTCAGCCTCTCCCTATAACTCAAACCCTTCAGTTCTGTCAACATCCTTTTTCTGCACCCTTTCAACTTTAACAACATCCTTCCTATAGAAGAGTGATCAGAAATGTAGTATTCTAAAAGTGGCTTCACTAATGTCCTGTACAGCCACAAAATGATGTCCCAACTTCTATGCTCAATGTACTCAATATACTGACCAATCAAGGCAAGCATGCCAAATGCCTTCTTCACTACCCTGTCTATGTATAACTCCACTTTCAAGGAACTATGAACCTGCGCCCCTCGGTCTTTTTGTTTGACAAACACCCAGGGCCCTACCATTAACTGTCTGACGAAAACACAACTCACATTTATCTAAATTAAACTCTATCTTCCATACCTTGGCCCACTGGCACATCTAGTCATGGTCCCATTGTACTCTGAGATCACCTTCTTCACTGTTTACTATGCCACCTACTCTGGTGTCATCTGCAAACTTATTAACCATGCCTCCTGTATTCATATCCTAATCATTTACACAAAGCATTATCATAGCTCTTATGAAGGATCTTCAAATTTGGTCTTTGTGAGCTCACACTGCTTAGGCTTTTCATCTGTCCAAAGGTTATTGCTTAAATTATTGGCTTTGCATTTTCCCCACGTCTCTAACCTCAGATTCGTATTTCATACCTTTACTTAGGTTTCTGTATCCATGCCTTGCTGTGCCAGCTTGCTATGGCAATGAAGCTGGATTTGATCGATATATTATTTTAATCTTTCCTGATCTCTTAGCCTGCATTACTGAGATATTTCTATGTTTTCCCTGTCCCACCATGAATTTTAAGCTTCATTCATAGAATCTCTGATTTCTGTTCACTCATCACTGAATTCTGACTGGGGATTTCTTCCATAAGTCTCATGATGAATCTGCAACTGATTTGGAGTTACTCATTCTCTTTCTCCAGGGAGTTATTAACTCTCCTGTTGCACATCTAAAAATGCTTTTGCTATTCACTAGAGTGATCTTTTTTGTTGAGGTCATGAAGGGTTTCTTCGGCAGCTTTCCGAGATTTTTAGCTCTTCCCTGCTATGGACTGTGTTCTGTGAGAAGGTGACTTTAATCTGAATCTGAAGGTTTCACTGTGTGCTATATGAGCAAGCAAATCAATTTTGCCTCATTACCCTTCACACTGTAAGGTTAGGACAGCTAACCACATTCTGAGATAAAATAAAACAAAAAATGACAGATGCTGAAAATCTGAAACAAAAACAAAAATTTCAACATTTCAGGTCCAGTGACCGTTCATCAGAACTCAAATCGCTGGACCCAAAGCATTGGCTCTGCTTTCATCGCCCCAGATACTGACAGAACTGCTAAGTTTTTCCCAGCTATTTCAGCTTTGGTGCATTGTGAGCTGTTGCTTATGATAAACTTTGCTGCCATCATCCTCTTTAAAGATAGGAAACTTCAGGGTCTAGTGTGGTAGCCAGAAAACACTTCCTGGTCTAACCATAAGAGTTGCTTTTAATTAACAAGGTATAGCTTATTGCATGTCTCAGTCTTGGAGTTGTTTATTTCATAATATTTCACTACAATTGGCTGAGGGGATACACTGTTGATTATCCTATCTCTCTCACTATCTCATTATCAGCTTGGACTGTCAGCAATGTGATGAGTAAAATAATCTTTAAGTTGCAGGGTGCAACGTTACATTTAGCAGATGCCTGATGCCTCTAAATACCTGTTACTGCAAAATTAGGCCCAATGCACATTTAAAGACTGTTTTACAGATAGAATTAGACTTAGAGTCATAGAGATGTACAGCATGGAAACAGACACTTCGATCTAACTCATCCATGCCAACCAGATATCCTAGATAAATCTGGTCTCATTTGCCCATATGTCCCTTTAAAAAAACCCTTTCCATTCATGTACCTATCCAAATCCTTTTAAACGTTGCTATTGTACCGGCCTCCACCACTTTCTCTGGCAGCTCATTCCATACACACACCACCCTCTATGTGAAAATGTTGCCTCTTAGGTCACTCTTTCCCTCCTTACCTTAAATCTATGCTCTCTAGTTTTTGAACCACCCACCCCAGGGAAAAGGCCTTTACTCTATCCATGCCTCTCATGATTCGATAAACCTCTATTAGGTCACCCCTCAGTCTCTGATACTCTAGGAAAAATAGCCCCAGCCTACTTAGTCTCTCCCTATAGCACAAACACTCCAACCCTGGCAACATCCTTGTAAATCTTTTCGGAAGCTTTTCACATTGCACAACATCTTTCCTATAGCAAGGAGACCAGAATTGCTCACAGTACAGAGGAACTTCAATTATCCAAATATGAATTATCCAAATTTTGGATTATCCAAGAACGTCTCAGGGTCCCAATAGAAACATTACATCAAAGAGGTGTTTCCAACACTGATCGTGCCTTTTGTTTACAATGATTAACAATGAACCTGGCTTACTGAAATGCTGCCGAGAACAGTCCTGGACATCGATGGGAGTGCATTATCTCCAAATGACTGACTGCCTGACCACCCTCTCTCTCTTCCCACACTTTCCCTGGAGTTCTACACACAGTTCTACCCTAAACCCCCCTTCTCCAAATAATCTCTCCAACATTGTCCTATCCAGAGCAAAAGTGGAACTTGCGAAAAGGTTGCAGTAAAAGATTGAGTGTGTGTGTGCTATTTTGAGACTCAACTCACCCCTGCCACCACCACCCCCCCCCCCCCCCCCCCCCCCCCCCCCCCCCCCCCCCCCCCCCCCCCCCCCCCCCCCCACCCCCACCCCC
>NC_057723.1:45748459-45800949 GCF_004010195.1 Chiloscyllium plagiosum
CTCAGAAACAAACCCTGAGACAGAGAGAGGGAGTAAGGCAGATAGAGCAAGGAAAAAGGAAACTTCAGAAAATTCCAAGTCCCAGAGGAGAGACATTGAATCAATTAACCGAATAATCAATATCCGAACAAAATGGGTGGATAGTATTTTGTTCGGATAACCAAGGTTCCTCTGTATGTTGTTTTGACAAAGTCTTAAAAGTAAAAATGCTCAACCATTTAATTTAGCACTGCCTTGTAATAAAACTCAAAATAAGTAAAGAAGCTAGGGAATAGAAATAAAGAACTGAAGAGCTTTTGGGTTGGAATTTCAGAGCTTTGAGTCTTGGCAGGTGGAGTTACAGCCACTTACAGTGGAGCGATTAAAATTGGTGTCTTTCAAACAGATGGAAGTAGAGAAGTGCAGATACATTGGATGGCTGCGAGACTAGAAGAAATGAGAAAAATAAGAAGGGATTAGAGTGAATGGAGGCATTTGAAAAAAATGAAGAGAATTTTAAAATTGAGACATTGCTTAACCATGAAGGAATGTTGGGCAGTGAGCAAACCGGGGTTGAATGAATGAGACATGGTGTGAATTGGGACAAGCTGGATTTGTATGACCTTAAGTTTATGGAGAGTAGAATATGGGAGGCTGGACAGGAGTGTTAGAATCGTCAAATCTGAAGGTGACAACCATGGATGAGGATTCAGCAAATAGCTGATGTAGGGATGGATTCAACACTTATGAAGGTGGAAATAAACTCTCTGATTCTGTGGATACGTGGTTGAAAGCTTAGTATGACACCAAGATTGTGAATAGTACAGTTTAATCTACTACAGTTGCCAGTGAAGTTGAGGAAGATGAAACAGAATTTGTCATGTGGACCAAAGCGAATACCTTCACCATTCCCCTCAATAGTTGGTGGGAATATCTGAAAATTCAATACTGGTTGTGAGGCAACCACTCTGATAATTCAAAGAAGGATCAAGACAAGTTGTGTTGAATTAGAGCAAAGCATCCTCACAATACATAAGGAAGCTGATATTATGCTTTTCAATGATGTTGCCAGTAGACACCATTTAAATGAGAAACAGGGAAAGACTAAGGATGCATCCCTTGGGGGACAGAAGAGATAACTGTGCAGGGATGGAAGAGAAGGTAAATTACAAACTTAACTATCAATAGTATTTATTGAGCTGTTACTTTGTTTTAAACCTGCACAACCTTTAAACCTAATCCTTTTGACATTACCTACAATGATTAATATGCGTATGAGAATTAGACGGTAGAACCAGATGAAGTTGAATGCCTAAGATAATGCTAAAGTGCATCAATCATTTGTCGATGCACATCTTCAAAAATTGTTACTGCCAATATATTATGTCTTGGAGTATCAGCTTTAATTTATGAATATATACATTTTCTGACATGGTGTGATTATCTTATCTGTTATCACAATGTAATCAAGAAAGAATTTTAAAGAAGTCAACCATATATTTAAATAATCATATATTATCATTTTCACATTTCTCCCCACCTTTTTTTATTGTCTAAATGTAATTAAGTGTTTACATTTTGAGCATAATTATCTCACTAGAAATGATATATGCCCCTTGTAGGATGTGAAGAAAATTTAGAAGTTAATCTGAATAAGATTAATGGCTCATATTATTTTACCAAATTAAATACATCTATAGGTTTGGATTTGAATGATAACCCAATTTAGGATCTATTTTATAAGTTGTGCTCCATACAATTCTACCTATTACAAACCATTGTCAAGGTAACCTTGTATAAAACATCCTGATGTTAGTGATGCTAGTCTCCAGTGGAATCATTTGGAAATGATTAATATTAATATATGTATACTATAAACTGAACTGTATGTTCAGAAATTTGCTTTAATCAATGTATATATATTTTAAGCCTGACAAATATGCATTTATTTATAGTTTATTAGCAGTCCCAGTAGTAAACTGAATCTGATTCTATTTCATGGATCACAATGATAATCAAGAGGGATATCTCATGAACCAGAATTAAATTAACGCATCCATCTCTAATATAAAGCAATGAAATTAAGCACTTTCTACTTATTCATAAACGCTCTTCACTCTTCCACTGGTTTAAACCAATTTTCAACAATTTGATATAGCACTAAAACAGGCCTATTCATTGCATTATCATGCAAATTATCAACTATGTTCCTCAGGTTTTGGAAACCACATTTCAGTTGTGCTAAGTGCCCTTTCCTCGATCATGCTCTCTTTTTCACAGGATGGAATACCTAATTGGTTCCTAATGCATCGTGAGGAATTCAAACTCTTAATTTTGAGTTGAAACTAGTCACTTGAGCAAAGTTACTATATTTTAACAGCATTTCACTGGGTGTAAAATGCCCTGGAACATCCTGAGGTCATGAAGAACACCATATAAATTCAAGTTTTTCTTTTTGTCATTTTGCACCTATCATAGTCAATTAGATTGAGTATTAACTTGTAAACCCTTCCCACAAGCACCACAGACAGGCAGTGTAGAACATCATTTGTACATTCATGGATCTTGGGACAAATGAAGACTGAAGTCAACCCAAGTGTAGACTACAAACATTTGTTAACTGTGAGAATAGACAGAAGCATGATGAAACAGGGATTTGCCAGTAGCTACTTCCATCAAGTCTTTTGCCACATGTGCTTTGGTGGCTAATTGGCTGGATAGCTGCAAAGATCAGATTGGTGCCAACAGCAGGGAGCCAATCTCCATGCCAGACAGGGTGGATTCAGAACCTGAATCTTTCTCTGCCCATGGTAGAGATCATGTGCTGCAGGCTGGACATGCCTTTGGGCAGACAACTCAAAAGGAAAGAGCTTTAATGAAATGGAAGTCATTTTGAACTTCACAGATTGCCAGCACTTGCTTATATATTTATTTAGATTCTCCACCTAAAATAATAGAAAAAATAAAATAACTGCCTATTTTTCAAATCAAGTGTTAAAAATGAATATTGCTCTTGAGTTAATGCAGTTGTTGGATAAGAAAGTCTTTCTTTTAAATTTTGTTCAAATGTAATTTCGTTTGTAGTTTGCATGTAGCATTTAACTGAAATCTCCAATTTAAATTCTGCAGTTGTCAGACTCAAGCAGAGTTCGTTCAAGGGTTCCAGTGAAAAAGCAGCTTAATTAAGAATCAGTGGATCCTCATTAAGTGAGTCATACAGACCTTTTGTGTGAGAGGACCATAACACTATGTTCCATATTGCAATTTAGCTCTTGAGTACAATTTACAGTAGAGTGCCAGAGTTAAATGACACAGGGAGTTAAAATGTGAAATAGAAATAGCCACTTCGTTGTTTTTGTTTCTGTCAAAGTGATTAAAGTTTATGCTATTCCTAAGGCTCAAAACAGTATTGGTTAATAAAATGCATAAAGCACCATAAAATATAAAGTTGAATACAATATTTAAGTTGTTCCTTAAAAGACATTAAAGATGGGTAGACTGTCGATATATCACAATCGCAGCTTGTGCGGGTCCATGGATGCCAGTTTGCTCCAGAGTGAACACGTCTGTGGCAAACATTTGAAGTTGGAGCCACTTGAGCTCACATTTTGAATTGGAGGCCTAACTACAGTATGTTATCTGGATCCTTTGTACCTTTCCAACTTTCTGAGTGTTGATAATCTGGTTTGGGGTGGGGTCGCATTGTCTGTGTTCAGGGATGGGACCGTGTGACTGTGAGTGAGACGGGTACTAGGACCTTGAGGTGGTAGTGTAGGAATATTAGCCTTTGCAATCATCTAACAGGTTTGAGATTCTTTCAGCTTGTCTTGTAAATGAGAGTGAAGGCTGCAGAATGAATCAACTCACTGACAATAGTACTGCAACCCAGGAAGCCACTGAAGATTGAGGAGTGAGAAAGAATGTAGTTGTATTAGGGGACGATATAGAGAAAGGGATTAAAACGTTTCTCTGCAGTAAAGAGGGTGACTCTAGATGGTTTCGTTGGCTGCTCAGTGCCAGGGTTTGAGACATCTACTCAGGGCTGGAGAGGAAGCTAGAATGAAAGGGAAAAGATGTAGTCGTAGTTGTACATACAAATACCAACACTATAGGCAGGACAAGGAAGAAAGTTCTGCATAGTCAATATGAGAAGCTTCATGCCAAATTGAGAACCAGAATCTCAAAGAGCATAATCTTTGAAGTATTTCTTAGATAATATGAAAATTTCAGAAATCAGTTGATAATTCAGATTAGAGAGATGATCGCATGGATCTATGACTAGATACGGGCTCCAGATTCAGCAAATGGCTTAAGTGCTGGAGAAAGTGGGATCTGGACCGACAGGATCGTCAACACCTGATCTGTGCTGGGGCTGGTATTCTTGCTGACTGTGTTGCTTGAGAAATAGAAAGGATTTTAAATTGAATAGGAAGCCCAGGGATAAAATTTGGGTAGATGTGGCAAATCAGAGTAGAGTTAAGTCCAACGACAAAGGTAGTAATATGAGAAATGATAAGCAGACCATGACAGGAAGTGACATGAGTGTATAAATCTAAGAGCCAACCAACTAGAATCAAGAGTCAAGACTAGAATTTACAAAAGGAGTAAAAGGATGAAACTGAAGCCTTTGTCTCTGAATTCACATTGCATTTGAAACAAAATTGAAACACGAAGATTGCTAATTGAAATGAATGAGTAGGATCTGGTAACCATGATAGAGCATGGCTGCAGGATGAGATGGATTAGGACTGGATCTCGAAGAGAACAGGACATTTAACAATGACAAGAGAGGAAGAAAGATAGAGGATGTGCTCTGCTAGTTAATAATGTTATTCATACAATGGAAAGGAATGACCTAAATTCAAGAAACCAAGATGTAGATAAAGATGGGAAATGATAAAGGCAAGTAATCATTTGTGCGAGTGGAGTACATCCTAACAGTAACCACATGGCAAGGTGGAACATAAAGTAAGAAATGATGAGAGTTTGTCAGAAAGATACACAATAATTTTGGGAGATTCTAATCTCATATCAAATAGATAAGTCAAATTGACAAAGGCAGTCGAAATGAGGAATTTGTAGAGTGTTTTTCAGATAGTTTCTTAGAAAAGCATGTTCTGAAGGTAACCAGCATTTTAGACGTGCAATTATGTCATGAGGTAGGATTAGTTATTGATCTCATAGAGAAGGCACCCCTCAGTTGAAGCAACCATAAACCTACTGAATTTTACATTCAAAGTGACAGAGAGAGGAGTGAGTTCAAGATTATTTTTCAAATTAAAAGAAGCACAAGTGTGAGAGTATGAAAACCGAGCTGGATAGAACAAATTGGAAAATTAGGTTTGAGGATAGATCAATAGAGAAGCAATGGCAGATATCTATGGAATATTTCAGAATACATAACATAGATACATTCCAACAAGTAAAATTCCAAGGAACAGGTGCACTATCATGGTTAACCAGAAATTTGTAAAGATAGTGTCAAAATTAAAGAAAAAGCAAATAATTGTGCAAAGACAGGTGATAAGTCAAAAGATTGTACAATGTTGGAACTAGCAAGTAATCATTCCTGAAGAAGGGCTTATGCCCGAAACATTGATTCTCCTGCTCCTCGGATGCTGCCTGGCCTGCAATGTTTTTCCAGCATCACATTTTTCAACTCTGGTCTCCAGCATCTGCAGTCCTCACTTTCTCCTAATACCAAGTAATCACCAAGAAACTAATAAAGACAGAGAAGAACTAGAAGAAAATGGTTACTGAAGTGAGAATTGATCCTATAGAAAGCAGACTGGAGTATGAATAATGGTGAATGAGGGAATGTCAGATAAAGATGAATTGAATAGCTATTTTGCATCAGTCTTCTCTAAAGAGAATGCAGATCTGATTCTAGAAGGAGCGATAAATCAGGGAATGGAAGGGAGGTCGGGACCCAGGAAGATCACAATCATCAGAGCAATGGTAGCAAGTACAGTTTGGGAGCTATTGCACAACAAATGCTTAGATTGTAATGGACATCATTGTGGGCCATAAAAGTGGTCACTGAGATAGTTTATGTATCAGGTTTAATTTTCCAAAACACCACTGATTCAGGGATAGTCCCATTAGTTTGGAATATTCAAAAATGCTATTCCTTTTTCTTCAAAATGGGAGGGAAATGGAAAGCAGAAACTATTGGCCAGTTAGCTTATCGTCTGACAAATAGAAACTCTAGGAAATACCATTCAAGATATTATAGTAAGAGAAAATGAGGACCACAGATGCTGGAGATTAGAGTCAAAACGTGTGATGCTGGAAAAGCACAGCAGTTCGGGCAGTATCTGAAGAGCTGGACAGTTGGTGTTTCAGGCATAAGCGCTTCATCAGGAATATTGGGAGAGAAAGGGGGTTGAGAGATAAATTGGGGGTGGGATGTTGCTGGGGAGGCATGTGGCTTGGAAAGCGATAAGTGGATGCAGGTGGTGGGTAATGGTGATAGGTCAGAGTGGAGGGTGGGGCGGATAGATGGGAAGGAAGATGGACAGGTAGGACAGTTCAAGAGGGCAGGGCCGAGTTGGAGGGTGGGATCTAGGATGAGTTGAGGGAGTGGAGATGAGGAAACTGGAGAAATCGATGTTGATGTTGTGTGGTTAGAGGGTCTCAAGGCAGAAGATGAGGTGTTCTTCTTCCAGGCATCGGGTGGCTAGGATTTGGCAGTGCAAGAGGCCCAGGACCTGAATGCCCTTGGTGGCTTGGGAGGGGGAGTTGAAGCGGTTGGCTACAGGGCGATGGGGTTGTTTGATGCGTGTGTCCCAGAGATGTTCTCTGAAACATTCTGCGAGTTGGAGTACTGTCTCCCAAATGTAGACGATACCATATCGAGAGCAACGGACACAGTAGATGAGGTGTTTGGATGTGCAGGAAAATCTCTGCCAGCTGTGGAAGGATCCTTTGGGGCCTTGTATTGAGGTGAGGGGGGAGGTGTGGGCGCAGATTTTGCACTTCTTGCAGTGGTGGAAGCGGAGGGTGGATGGTAGGAGGCGTGGACCTACCAAGGGAGTCACGGAGGGAATGGTCTCTCTGGAATGCAAATCAGGGTGGGGAGGGACATATATCGCTGGTGGTGGGGTCTGACTGCATGTGGCAGAAATGGTGGAAGATGATGTGTTGTATCTGGTGGTTGATGGAGTTGATGGTGAGGACCGGGGAGTTCTGTCCTTGTTGCAGTTGGAGGGGTGGGGTTCAAGGGCAGAGGTGTGGGAAGTGGAGGAGATGTGCTGGAGGGCATTGTTGACCATGTAGGTGGAGAAATTGTGGTCCTTGAAGTAGGAGGCCATCTGGGATGTTCTGAAGTGGAATTATTCCTCCTGGGAGCAGATGCAATGGAGGCAGAGGAATTGGAAGTAAGGGATAGCATTTTTTACAGGAGGGAGAGTGGGAAGTGGT
Organism: Chiloscyllium plagiosum; assembly: GCF_004010195.1. Classification (NCBI taxonomy): domain Eukaryota; kingdom Metazoa; phylum Chordata; class Chondrichthyes; order Orectolobiformes; family Hemiscylliidae; genus Chiloscyllium; species Chiloscyllium plagiosum. The sequence goes on from NC_057723.1 coordinate 45,755,861, forward strand.
GACGTCCAGGTACCTTTGAGAGTTGGTGGGTTTGAAGTAGATGTCCGTGTTCAGTTGGTTGCCAGAAATGGAGAAGTCCAGGCAAGGGAGGGAGATATCCAAGATGGTGCAGGTGAACCTGAGATCAGAGTGGAAGGTGTTTGTGAATTGATGAACTATTCAACTTCCTCTTGGGAGCATGAGGTGGCACCGATACAGTCACCAATGTAGCAGAGGAATAGGTGGGGAATGGTGCCGATGTAACTATGGAAGATGGACTGTTCCACGTATCCGACGAAGAGGTAGGCATAACTGGGGCCTATGCAAGTGCCCCTGGCTACCCCTTTGGTCTTAGAGAAGTGGAAGGATTTCAAGGAGAAGTTGTTAAGGGTGAGGACCAGTTTAGCCATGAATGAGTGTGTTGGTGGAGGGGTACTGGTTAGGTCAGTGGGAGAGGCAGAAATGGAGTGCTTGGAAGCCTTCGCCATGGCGGATGGATGTGTACAGGGACTGGGTGTCCATGGTGAAGATGAGGCATTGGTGGCTGGGGAAACGAACGCCATGGAAGAGGTGGAGGATGTGGGTGGTGTCCCGAATGTATGTGGGGAGTACCTTGACCAAGGGGACAGGACAAAGTCAAGATATGAGGAGATAAGTTCAGTGGGGCAAGGGCAGAGGCAGATGGAGACAATGGATTATAATAGGACACTTGAATAGGTTCAAGATAATGAGGTTTTGTGAAAAGGACATCATGTTTGACCAATTTATTGGTGTTCTTTGAGGAGGTAACTCATGATGTGGACAAACGGAAACTGGTGGATGTACTGTACTTGGATTTCCAGAAGGCGGCACGGTGGCACAGCGGTTAGTACTGCTGTCTCACAGCGCCAGAGACCCGGGTCCAATTCCCGCCTCAGGCGACTGACTGTGTGGAGTTTGCATGTTCTCCCTGTGTCTGCGTGGGTTTGTTCTGGTTTCCTCCCACAGTCCAAAAATGTGCAGATTAGGTGAATTGACCATGCTAAATTGCCCGTAGTGTTAGGGGCAGGGGGGAATGGGTCTGGGTGGGTTGTGCTTCGGCAGGTCGGTGTGGACTTGTTGGGCCGAAGGGTCTGTTTCCACACTGTAAGTAAGTAATCTAATTTAAGGCATTTGATAAGGTGTCATATCAAAGGTTATTTTGGAATATAAAGTCCCATGCTGTGGAGGGTAGCATATTGGCTTGTATAGATGCTTGCTGACTAACAGGAAGCAAAGAATGGGTGTAAATGGGGTCTTTTTTCATATTAGCAAAATATTGTGAGTGAAATGCCATAGGGTTCAGTGCTGGAATGTCAATTGTTTACAATTTATGTAAAGGACTTAAATAACAGGATGGATAGTCTTGTTGTTCAATTTTCTGATGACACAAAGGAAAATAGGAAAGTAAGTAGTGAGGAGGATACAAGGAGGTTACAACAAGGAGTAGATAGGTAAAGTAGTGGGCAAAGATATGGCAAAAAGAATATATTGTGGAAAACTGTGAAATTATCCATTTTGGAAGGAAAAATAAAACATAAGCTTATCTAAATAGTGAGAAATGTACAACTCTGAGATGTAGAGGGATCTGGGTATCCTCATGTATGAATCATAAAAGTTTAGTATTCACGTACAGTAGATAAGGGGTAAGTTAATAAAATTTAATCATTTTAATTTGAGGGGAATTGAATATAAAAGTAAAGATGTTATGTTTCAGTTATACAGCACAACAGTTAGACTACATCTTGAATATTGTATACAATCTTGGTCATCATATCTAATAAGGATATAAATGTTTTGGAAGCAGTTCAGAACCAGTGTACTAGACTAATAGCTGAAAGGGTTGGGAGTTGCGGCTTGTAGAAAGGTTGGGCAAGCTAAATTTGTATCTGGGCAAAAGTGAGGACTGCAGATGCTGGAGATCAGAGTCGAGAGTGTGGTGCTGGAAAAGCACAGCAGATCAGGCAGCAAATGAGAAGCAGGAAAATCAATGTTTCGGGCAAAAGTCCTTCATCAGAAATTGCTGATTTCGGGCAAAAGCCCTGCTGTGCTTCTCCAGCACCACACTCTCTAAATTTGTATCTGCTTGAGTTTAGAATGGTAAAGGCGACTGAGAGATGAAACATATAAAATCCTGAGGGGTCTTTACAGGGTTAGGACTTCCCTCTTATGGAAGAATCCAGAATTAAAAATTAGTGCCTGCCCAAAATGCTCATCCATTTAATTAGAGATTAGGTGAATAACTTTTTTGGAACTCCCTTCCTGAAAATTTGTTGAAAGCAGAGTTCTTAAATTTTTTTAAGACAGAGGTCAGTGGCTTCGTGCTAAATAAGCGGTTGAAAGTTTATTCAGGTAGGAGGAAATGTGAATTTGAGGTTAAAATCACCGACAAGTCCTTGTTTGTGAGTAAGCTACATGTCAGAGTGAGGGAGACCTACAGAGACAGAGTAAATAACAGGGAATTTAAATCAAAGTGGAGGAATTCAACAGGTAAATCTTGTCAAAGTTTCAAAATCAAAATAACCTAGAACCCTCCAAACAAATTAGAAAAGCCACATCAAACCAACAATTGCTTGATAGTGACAGTTAACCATCAAACACTTGAAATTCCTTCCCCAAATTGGCACTATAGCAAGTGACTCAGAGTTCTTTATATATGAAGAGATTTATTCAAAGGATATGGTCAAAGTAAGTCATATAATCAGACAGTTTGTCAAAGTCAGACTGAGACAGTGTGAGTAACTGAGAATGCCAGTTAAAGTGAGGATTCAGGGCAGGGGGAAAGGGGTTTCGTTAATTAAGGTTTACTGAAAGAAATACAATCTCCAGAACAAGAGATGAAGAGGAGAGGAAATAATAAATGGACGATGAGGCCTATCTGCAGAAACAAGAAGAAATTTCTTCACTCAGGGAGTAGTGAGCTTATAGAATTCTCTGCCATAGGAAACTGTTGAGGCGAAAATTCTGAAGACTTTCAAGACAGCTGAAGGGATCAAAGGATATGGGAAGAAAGCAGGAACAGAAATTTTGAATTGGATGATCAGCCATAATGATTATGAATGGTGGAGCAGCCTCAAATGACCATACGGCCTACTCCTGTTCCTAAATTATATGTTTCTTCTGTGGGAGGGAGGGCATCAACCTGAGGTTGTGATCTATATTTACCAACAAAATAGGGAGAGGGATGAGGTTCTGAAAGTTGATTTCGAAGAGTCAGGAATGAAATTAGAAAGCAGGACCTCAAGAGTATTAATCTCAGGATTCCTCCTCATGTCATATACTAGTGGGCATAATAACAGGAGAACTGATCATATGAACACAAAGCTGAAGAACTGGTGTAGGAGGGAGGGCACAGGAAGTGGAGTTGTTCTGAAAATAAGGGGTGGGATTAATATATTAATAAGGGAGGATTTCAAATTGGAATTCAAAATCATCATCGCTGATCATCCAACTCAATATCCTGTGGAATCTGTTTGGGCGGAGTGAAGAAACTGCAATTATTCAAGGATAGTCATTTACAATCCACCAAATTGTAGTTGTAATATGTGTACAATATTCATCGTGAAATCAGGTAAGCATATAGCATGGGTAACACAGTTATCCCAGGGTGACATTAATCTGCATATAGAGTGGGTAAACTGATTGAGCACTAATTCTGCGGATGACGAGTTTCCTCAGTGCATTGGAGATAGTTTTCCAGAGCAATATGTCCAAAAGCCAACAAGATAATATTTTAGAGTGAGCATTACAAAAGGAATAAGGGCTAATTAACAATCATGTTATAAAAGAACATTTTAGGTTAATAGAATGAAACAAAGGAGGAGCAAGGAATCAATGAGGAAACAAAGAGAATATGAATTTAATTTATAAAAATAACAAAAATAGACTAGAAAAGCTTCTATAGGTATGTAAAAAGGAATTGTCTGGCTAAAAAAAAGGTAAGCCCATTAAAGGCAGGGTCAGGAGATTTTATAATGGGGAGTAGAGAAATGGCAGAGAATCTAAATAATCACTTTGCACCTATTTTCACTGTAGAAGATATAAGAAGTCTCCCAGAATTAGAATCCAAATGGCTAGTGAGAATGAGCAGTTGAAGGTAATCAGTGTTGATAAGATGATTGCACTGGAGAAGTTAATGTGGCTGAAAGGTGATAAATTCCTAGGACCTGATGGTCTATATACCAAAGTATTGAAGGAGGTGGCTATCAAAATAGATGATGCATTTGTGATTATCTTCCAAAAATTCTATAGATTCTGGAATCCTCCTATAAATGAAAAGTAGCAAATATGATGCCACTATTTAAGAATGGAGCACCAGAGAAATCGGGAAGCTATAGACCTGTGAGCCTTTCTTCAGTGGTATGGAAAATGCTATCTTTTATAAAAAAAAATGGGATAAATAACATCTGGTTGATACTGATCTGACTGCAGGGATTATTACTTGGGTCCAGCTATTCACAATATATATCAATGGCTTCGATGTGGCAACCAAATATTATATTTCCAAACATGTCAATGATACAAAGTTAGGTCTGTATGTGTTGTGAGGCAGCTATAAAGTGACTTCAGGAAGTTTGCTCTGGATTGTAGAATGGGCAACAACATGGAACAAAGAATATGATATGGGGGGGAACAATCTGAGGTTATCCATTTTGATTGGAGAAACAGATGTGCAGAACATTTCTTACATGGTGTGAGGTTGTAAATTACAGATGTAAAAAGGACCTAGGTGTCCTTGTCAATAAGTCACTGAAGGCTAATATGCAGGTGCAGCAATCTTTCAGGAAGGCTGATGAAATTTTAGCTTTTATTGCAAGGTGATTGGAGTACACAAGTCTTGCTTCTATTATATAGGATGTTAGTTAGACTGCACCTGGAGTACTGCATGCAGTTTTGGTCTCCTTGCCATTGAAAATATACTATTGCCATATAGGAATACAATGAAGGTTCACCACATCTGTTCCCAGGATGACAGGACTCTCCTATGAAGAGAGATTGGGCAAACTGGGCTGGTATTCGCTGGAGTTTTGGAGAATGAAAGGTCATCTCATTGAAACTTACAAAATACTTTAATAGATAGAGTAGATGCAGGTGGGAGCATAACTTTAAAAATAAAGGGTTTAAAAACAAGAGGACTTTTTTTATTCAATGGGTTGTGACCCTCTAGAATTCACAACTACAAAAGGCTGTGAAAGATCATTCTTTTGAGAAGGTTTAAGTCAGAAATGATGGATTTTTTATTAGTAGTGACAGGGTTATGGGAATGGTGTGAGAGAAAGCAACTGAAGTGTTTGATCAGCCATGATCAGATTGAATGGCCAGGCAAGCTTGATGGACCAAATGGCTGACTCCTGTTCCTTTGTTCCTGGATTAATGGTGATCTTACACAATGGTAGGGCAGGCTTGAAGAGCTGATTGGCCTACTCCTGCTCCTGTGTCATATACTAGTAGGTTTTTAACCATGGGAATCATAACTCATAATTCATGACTTCATCACTCACTGAGTAAGGGATGCATTGATATGTATCAGCACAATGTACTTGCTAAAAGTCATATGAGTTTTGCATTATCAGTGCAAATTACTTTCATGAATCAACAGTCTCACGGGGGTGTCTACTGCTGGGCATGAAAAATAATAAAGTCCATTTTATATTAATAATTGTGGCAAATCAAGATTTGACAGGCCATCTGCCAACACTTCCATCTGTTCCAAACTCTCTTGGCTGCATCACATATCCAATAGGTCAATTACATAAGAAGTCATGATGCATTTCCCAACTCTTAATTATGGAATTAAATATCATCCATCAAAAATTACAGACGGGCCTCTATTTGTGTGAAGAAAATTTTCCAACTTTGTGGTCTGATTAATGTTGGAAAAAGTCATCAGACATGTAAACACCTTAATAAATTTTCTTTCCCACATGAAAGTTTATCTCTGAATATCCGTGTATAAACTGGTCCAAATACAACTTTACAGCTTAAAGAATTGTTCAATCAGCAGCAGATGTCAAAGCATTTCTGCTTCCAAATTTAAGTAGTTTGCATTTCAACAGAATACCATCTAGCTTTATTGTTTATGATACTGGAAACGATACTCAAGTTGGAAACTATTATTGCATTTTCTTAAAAAAATTAAACAATTGACTATCTTTATAATTAGTTGTTGATATGCCACATAAAACATATGTTTCTAACACTTAAGGCTGATTGTAATTGTCTTGCCAATATTAGACTTCTGCTGTCTTCTCTCTAGCCCCTACACTGCTTCAACTCCCAACTGTATTTGGGTGGAGCGTATTCAACAGTCAAAGTCAATTTTCAACTCTCTGGGATTCCAGATGCTGCTGCTGTGAGTGCATATAGTTGAGAAGCACTTTGAGGAGACTGAGACCTAAATAGACTAGAACAAAAACAGCACTGAAAAACTCTACATCAAAAGTAAGTTACAGTAACAATTTATGTGCAAAACAACATTTTTTTTTAAACTTAAAGACACCATCCTAAATATTTTGCCTCATGCGCACATACAGAAATTGATAGTGATTTATGTGACATTTGAGAATGAGTGAGATATATTCTCTGTGCAAGAACAGCAGGAAAGAAAGGCTTTAATAAAGCAAGGTTCAATTGGTATTGAGAATAAAAATTAAAAATAATGATCTCCATCAAGTTGAATGTGGAACAGGTCAAAGTTGTTTACCAAATATACTTAACCTGTACGCACAGTTTAACTTTTGTATATATGATTGAAAACCAGAGCAGTTCTGCACGTGGAAAGTCCTTTTGCAAACATATGACAACTTTCAGATATGATTTTTTTTCAGCGCACCAGTTCTGATATAGCATATTTGCTGAAAAGATAAATCAGACTTTCATTGATTTAGATCAGCTCCTATGTACCCTGGGGTTTCATAATGTTGTTTACAGCCCTTCAGTATTTCTGCTATTTCCTGAGCATCAACGCCTTAGGCGGTGTTAAAATAAAATCCTTCCACCGAAGCAAAAGATAAATATTTAGAGGACGCAGAAAACTTATTAATTCTGAGATCTAATAAGAATTTGATGAAGCTTGGGGAGAAAATGTAAACAGTGCAATATAATTTGCATAAGGATAAATATAGGAATCAAGAAGTAAAATTTCACTAATGTAGTTATGCTGAATCGTAGAAGTGGAGATCAGTAGACATCATATTACTGGTAAAATAGTGAACAACATTTGTAGCACAATGGAATGAAAACAGAAAATGCTAGCAAAACCCAGCAGGTTTGGCAGCATCTATGGAGAGAGAAATGAAGCTAAATTTTCAAGCACAGAAAAGCTCTTCAGAACCGAAAGGTGCTGAAAATGGTGGCATTATATTGCTGAGAGAGAGGGAGGAGGAGCAGAGGGAACAGGTTGTGAGGGTGCCCACAGTGAAATAAAACAACGGCAATGATAATGGCAATTTAAAAAAAAGAGATAGCTATGTAAGGGTGATGTAACTAAAGGTGTGAAAAGGAGAAAATGGATTCACACTGCTGAGAGTAAAGTCAGCAAGACACAAGCAAGACATGGCTGGGCGAAGGTCTGGGGAGATAAAAGATATAGAGCACATAGGCCGTACAGTCATTTCTTCTATAGCACAATAGTTGTGTTCCTGTGCAACCCCATGCTATATAAGAATCACACAATACAAATAACACTTAAAGTGTTGGTGATGCAATCACGTTACAGCCAACACATGTTTTAAAATTTTGTGCTTTAGAAACTGCCTCGCCTATTTGTCAATCATATTCTGGCGAATTTGCCTTGACAAAATGCGCATCATTGCAAAATGACCTGTATTCTGAAGCTGTTCCTTCTCAAAGTTTGGTTTCCTGTGTCCTGATCAACTTGATACCATATTTAGACACAACAGTTCACCTTTCTCATAATCTTTCTCAATTGATTTTTTTTGAGAATTTTTAAGCATTGCCTAAATGTTTATTACTTTAATCCATCACCTTGCCTTTCAATGTATTTCCCCATGCCCTTTAGACAACTGTGTCTTTTTGCTTTTGTAATTGCCTTTATTTTAAGATTCCAGTATCAGACCAAATTTCTCAGCCTCAAAATGAATGGGAAAATCTATCATTTTTCATTACCTCTTCCCTTGTGGAGGAGATAATCCTTTTCTAGGATAAAATTAATTAATCCTGTTTCATGACATATTACCAAATCTATAATAGCCTGTTCTTGCGTTCCAAGAAACTGCTTTAAATACACCCTATGAACTCCTTATTAAGGCTACTATTGCCAATTAAGATTATGGTTACCCATGACTGTTGAAATAGTTTTTTTTTGGAAGGCACCATTTTATATTCTCAATATGATAAATATGCAAATATGCCATCCCTGATTAGAAACTATAATTGGCAAGACTGGATGTTTTCTGCAATTAATATATTCTAAAGTAAAATCTGTACACTAGCAGCATAGAATAAGGGTACTGTATAGAGTGAGATTTATGCATCCCATACTCCATGGCAAATATAATCCAAAATAGCATTATAAACTTGTAATCTATTTGGCAAGCATCAGCCACATTAATATAAGCTAACCTTTCACATAATTTTCAAGTAAAAAGGAAATCAGATCATGTAAAATAGACACCCAATTTGCTATTGTCTGTTTTTCACTCAGAGATTTTAAAAAATTAGAATTACTTCCAAGCTGTTTAAAATGAATGAAATTTGAGCAAGGTCATGAATATAATTTTTATTGCAGAGTTGACATGTTTAGCAAAGTGACTTTTGGCTATGCCTTATCTGATTTTTTTCCTTGTCTGAAACGATGACAAGCATAGCTATGTGTTACCTACCTTCTTCTGTCTCCTTGCTGTCATGATGGAGAATGCACTGGGAGATCCAACAAAAGGGTCACATTAATTTTTCAATAACTGCCAAAATTTTCAACCTGAGCTGACTGTCTGCATACCACAAAGGAGGAGGAGGAAGACACAGACAATTCTTAAGCTTCTCACTGCCGACAACTGTATTCTTGAAGCACATGCAGAGGAAGGGTTCCATCTAATTATTGATGACATGTCACACACTCCATCAGCTTAAATCAGAGTTATTGATAAATCAGTTCCATTCAAATCTTTTATCCCTCAGAGTCACCATGAAATGAATCCAATTGAACACGTTTAAGTATTCAATGTACAAATGGCGTTCTCACTGACTAAATGATAAAGCAAGATATTACTGGACGTATGAAGAAACAGTGTATTTTTGACAATTTCAGCAATTGAAAGTTTAACAAGTGAGATGAGAAAGACATAGAAATCCAATTCAAGTTTAAAATTTATCAAGCAGAAATTGATGTTCGACTTATTTTTAATTTCTTTTTTGAACTAACAAAAGGTGCTTGGCATAAAATGTTCACTCTCCACAGTTGTTTATTTACCTGCTGCTTGTTATCTGTGAGCAGAAACATATAGGGCCTGAATAATAATGGCAATGGCAAGAAATGTGGCAAAATTACGGGAAGTCCAGTGAAACCTATCTTGCTGTCACAAACAACCCACTGCACCTTTTAACTATGTTCCATGAATGAAGGAGGGATTGCTGCTATCGGAGGCAAGTTGCCTTTTAATGGGGGATTATTGGTCATTAACAGCCTTCATTAACTGCAGATCTCACTTCATTAAAATGCACCTTTCTAGCCTACAATCTGCCGTTGAAAAAATCAGATGCTGAGGTATGGAAGGCAGAGTAAGAACTCGGCAACTGGCTGCAAAAAGTCTCCTGGCTGGTCACCAGGCACCAATATCTCTCGGCATGATGCATGAAGACCAGTTTTGGGCATTGACATCCAATTAATGTTAACCTCTCAGTGTCCTCATGGCACCTTTTCAATCCACTTGAAGGACACTTAGGAAGGAGAAACCTGAATTTCAGGACACTCTGACAACTAGCATTGAAAGACTGAGAAAGGGGGATTGCACATGGGGATAGGCACCCAGGTCACTGATTGGGTCTGGTTGCTCACTTGGTCTCTCAGCTATTCACCAATTAGCACCTAACTGGAAACTGACAATACCCCTGCTTTGCATTGCCTATTAACAACCAAGCAGCATACCTGACTGGTCAGCAGTCCTCAGTCAAGAGAGCAAACATCTTGCTATACAGCAGTGTGCTATATCTATTTCATGTCTGCACCATTGCCAACATGCTGTACGTGTAGCTAGAAAGCAAACATGTCTCGAAGTCTTAGCAGAGCTGTCGTCACCAATGTCAGAGATGGGTAGGTACTCATTCATATTATTGGGTTTAATAGGGACCTGTAGAGGAGCAAAGCCTACTGGATTCATGGGGAGGCCTATTAGGATCAGAAATCTGGGACCCCAGAGAATGAAATTCACTGCCTGATGTGCGTGTGCTAGAAATTAAAATCATGCGATTGAGAAAAGGATGCCTGTGAACGGAGTCATTGAACCGGTGGATTGCACCTCTACTGTGTGGTCCTTTAAAGGCAACAACATTGACTTACTTAGGCACTGTATAGGGTACAGACCTGTGAAGTCTTTTTACTTCCCTTCTGACTACGCAGTTCCAGCTTCCACAGCTGTGGTGACAGTAACCTGCAGGGCAGTGGAGCCTATTGGTCTTAGAGATTTGGCTGTGCAACTTTGGGGGCATTTTGTGTCTCTAGGACCCAGTGATTTGAGTGTCTCCTTGCCAGAGACAACCTTGGCTTGAATTTCCACAGGCTGAAGTGGAACAGGAGCTTGAAGGCGTGGCCCCCTCTGGAGCATACAGAGTGTATAGTTCTTCCTCTGGTTGGGTGTCCCAGGTACCGCCCTGCTTCCTTATAAGAAAAGGACACCTGGAGAGAGCTGCATGTTCCCCACTAGCCTGGTCACCATGCCACCGGTCATGAGGACCAATGGCTAGGGCAATGGAGTGTACATGAGAGTGCTGGATCTTGAACTCAATAACAGCTGGCAACCTCTCCATCAAGGCAGTCATACAATTGCATTCTTTAAGCAGTTGGGCCCCCATTTCAGTCCTGCAGCTTCTGGGCAATGATGGTCATGTCCTTCCACATGCATATCTGCCACTCCTGACGAAGGTCCTGATTGCTAACAGCAAGGGGTATTCTCCCGTCTGGGACTGCGCAGGAGCATGTTTTCTAGCAGTCCTCTGAGTACTAGCAGCCTGTGCTATTTCCTCAGCCAGTTTGGAACAGTTGCAGTGAGGTCTTTACCGACCTGTGTGATGATGCTGCTCCTTTAACAAGGTTATGTTGTCCTTAGTTTTGTTTTCTCAGAGGATTCATAAATGCAAAGACTCCAGGAGGTCTAGGTTTGAAAGGTTTTAGGGCCAGTTTGATTATAGCTAACAGATACCACCTCAAGAAAAAGTCTTTAAGTTTAAAAAAAAGGGAGTGGCCAGTTCTTTCAGCATAGCTTGTTTCTGGTTTGGTTTGGTTTTAGCAGGCAATTCTGAAGCTGCTGGACCCAAAGATCCATGCTGATCCTCCCTCGCTCTGACATCGCTCTTATAAGACCCTGTGTTTCATTGTTTTCCTTTTGTGCCAAGGGGTGTTTCTGGGGATTATTGCCACTAGTTAGAACAGCATCATCAAGTTGGAATAGTCTGCTGGGTTTTCACATAGCTTAACTTATTTTATACTTTGTTCTTTCTTGTTTGTGTAATCTTTCAAATAAATTCTGTTTTGTTTAAAACTAAGTGGTTGGGCCAGCTGTATCACTTCTGGAATATCCACTTTACATCTGCTTAAAACAACTAGCAAAATTAGGCTCCAGGCTACTTTCTTAAAATGTTTTGAGGGGGTCTGGCCTGGTCCATAACATTTGTGCTCCAAAACATTTTCCACACAACGTTCCCATCAAGGTGTCAGTATCTGACCTGGTGGGGAAACAGGCAGAGGTCTTGCCAATGGTTCCTCTGAGGCCACCGAACTCTCCTCCTCAGATGTTGAGAAGGTCTCTTCTTGCAAATCTGCCCATTTCACCTCCAGGGCCAGGCCATACTGCTCGCACATGCAGGAAACAAAGGAAAGAAGTCATCATGACCAGTGGTTAGAGGTAGTGTACAATATCGTTAACCATAGCAGTATGGGTTAATGTGAACAATGCATTTGGAATGAAGAGTAGTTCTTACCCCATATCAGAGTAATTCTGGTCTTCTCCAGCAAGAGCCAGGATTCTTTCCTCATAGTCGATGAAGAGTGTAATGTCAGGGAGCCCTCCACTCATACTTCTGTTCTACTTTCTGTTTTACTGTGGGCTGCTTAGCCCATGTAATGAGAGAATAGGAATGTTTGAGTAAGATGAAAATGAGTGGCATGACTGTGGATACTGATGTCGGTGGGCAACAGGTGATGAACTTTCTCAGGAGAGTGAGTAGACAGTACAGATGCCATGCACTGTTGGAAGTCAGGAAGAATAAGAGCAACTCAGGGAACATATTGCAAGCAATAGTGAGAGAGTGGTAGAGTATGGACCTTGGTAGGAAGTGGATGAAGTAACTTAAGCCACCATAGTCCCAGAGGATCATACCATTGCTCTCTTCCATTAAAGAGAAATAATTTATGGTGACTTAACCTGAGGGTTACCACACCTTAGGTGAGGGAAGAGACTGAGAAGCAAGCACATTCATGGGAGCAATAGCAGAGAGACAGTAAGTGTGAGGAAGCAGGAAGAAGGGTGTGGCAGTTACCCTGGCAGAACAGGTACGGTAATAAACCTTTCCTTCCTGAACTTCTGGACAGTCCTCTGCACTGTGGAAAAACTTTGACCTAGATGGCAACCTTGGACCATAGCGGATCTATGGGGGGTGGGGAGGGGGTGGGGCTCCTTTTCCAGTCCTCCAGGGAGAAAATGGCACCCCTCTGGACACCTCCATCCACCAGGATATTTGGGTCACTGTTGGACAGCCACTGTCATCTTCCCAATCTCTGATACTATAGGACGACTGTTCATCAATAAGCAGGTCACCTTCAGAATGATAGTTCCTAATCACCTCCACGAAACCATTTTAAAGATGGAGCCCGAGCCAGGGATGTTGGTCTTTCGGCAGACATCCAGTGAGTGATGAATTCTTGCAGAAACAAAATGTGATAGAATGGGGCTAGAATCGGCATGATGCCGTTGCACAATAGGTATGGAATAAGGTAGTTAATGAGGCTGATATTGGCAAGATGCAGTCAGAGATTTCACTAAACCTCACAGGGAGAAACCCAGAAAATCTGACACAGCCAAAAAAAGTAAGATTCATTCCAGTACCTTCTGGTTGCATCTTAAATATATTGTATTCAATCAACAATCAAAACGATAGCGAGAAAATATCAGCTGGTTCTACCAGCCCCTCTGAATATTAGATTGCAAGGCAAAGTACACAAACAAATATCAGTAACATTGATGAGTGCTGATAAAAAGTACAGCTGGATTGGATTAGCCACACAGTGAAAATGAACAAAAATTAGCTTCCAAGATAAATCCTTCATGAAAAGTTCATGCAGAGGAAACATAACTGAGGCGTTCGGTCCAAACAGCTCATAGGAATATTCAAGCATGATATGAGCTTTGTTGTTTTACCTCTAGAGGATGGGGAACCTTCTGCCATGTGCATATTTACAAAGAAATTGTTACATTTCCAAACTTAGTGTTTGGCAAATGTGCAGCAGGGAAGGGGGGAGGAAGTTGGCCCTGTTGGTAGCAGTCATCATCTTGACACCTTACAGCACCAAGTTCAAAATTCTACGTCTATCCTTGGAAACTAAATTTTTGTGCATTTTTCTATAAATTGTTGTCATTTTAAATTTTTTTATTAGCAATAACAGAAAATATACATATTTTGAAATGATCCATTAGACTCTTTCTGAGTTATTGTTAGTACTTCGTACATGTATTTCACATTCTTCATCTGTTACTTCAATTACAATATTTCCTCCTTACTTTTCATCTTGGTGCATCATACTTTGGTTGATACAAATTCTTTTCACTTCAGATCGAAAATATATCCAAACTTTCCGGGAGAAGCTGTTTTTGATTTGATCTCCTGGTTCAGGTGCCACATTTTATCTTCCATACTCTGAGGTTACACAAATCACTGCTGCCTGTGTCTTAACTCTCACTAAGTTCCATTCACTCATTCCCACTATGCTCACTAATCCATGTTGACTCCCAGTTAACAAAACTTTAAGTTGAAAATGTTCACTTTGTTACATTTATGAGGTGGATAAAATTATATGTTTTGGGGCTGAGGCTCAAACTGTAAAGTAAATGAAAAGGGTTTATCAGACTGTCCTTCAGTCTACCTGACAATAAGCCAAGATGGTTTGATTGTTTAAAATCAAAGAAACACTTAGATTGTATTACTATTTAGAGTAATGGAGCTGTACAGCACTAAAACAGACCCTTCTGTCCAACACTTTCATGCTGAACAGACATTCTAAATTAATCTAGTCTCATGTACCAGCACTTGGCCATATCCCCCTAAACCCTTCCTATTTATGTACCCATCCAGATGCCTTTTAAATGTTATAATTGTACCAGCCTCCTCCTGCAGCTCATTCCAAACTCACACCACCCTCTGCATGAAAAAGTTGTCCCATAGGTCCCTTTTATATCTTTCTCCTCTCATCTTAAACCTAGTAATGCAAAGAACAAGAAAAACAAGAAACAATAACAGCAGGCAACACAGGAGAATGCTCAGTAAGATAAGAGCCTTTGGTGTTAGGGGTAAGGTACAGGCATGGGTAGAGCATTGGCTGATTAGCAGAAGGCAGACAGTGTGGATAAATGGGTCTTTTTCAAGATGGCAACCGATAACTAATGGAGCTCTGTAGGCATCTGTGTTGGGACCACAACAAATCACATTGTACATTAATGATCTGGACAAAGGAACTAAGGCATTATTGCTAAATTTGCAAAAGACACAAAGATTTGTGGAGGGAAAGCTTTTGTTGAGGAGGCATTGAAGCTGAAAGAAGAACTTGGACAGGTTTGGAGAATGGGTAGAAAAGTGGTAGATGGAAAAAACGTGGGGAAGTATGAGGTTATGTATTTTGGTAGGAAGAATGGAGGTGTAGGCAATTTTATAAATCTGGAAAGGCTTTGGAAATCTGGAGCACAAAGGCACTTGGCAGTCCTAGTTCATGATTCTCTTAAGGTTCTCATACAAATTCAGTTGGTAGTTGCAAGGCAAATGAAATTTTAGCATTAATTTTGAGAGGGCTAAAATTCAAGAGTAGGGATGTTCTGCTGAGGTTGTATAAGGATCTAGTTAGACTACATTTGCAATATTGTGAGCAGTTTTGGATCCCATATTTAAGGAAGAATGTGTTGGCCTTGGATAGGTCCAGAGAGGTTGACAAGAATGATCCTTACTACAAGTGAGGGATATAATTCTTCCAATAACTTTGAAAAGAAAAATAGACAGTTCTGAACAATGAATTTGAATGTTTTCAAAAAGGTTCTGAGATTCAAGGAAGACTATAAAGTTGTAGCAGTCTTAATAGTTTGGAACTGAAGCAGAATCTCCTATTAATAAATATTTGAGCTTGTGTTTTCCATTACAAAATTGATCTAATTAATTGCTATTTGCTTAAATATCAGACTTGTGTAAATAAAACTCTGTTTCATACCAAAGACTAGATTTGATAAACTATTATAAATTCATCAAATTAAGGTTTTAAATCAAATTTTAATAAAGATAATCTTAAGTATCTCACTTGACCTGTGCAGCTGCATTCATTATTAAGAATACAGGACAATGATGTCTATCCATTTACATTATTTACAGAGGTTAAAAATTCACAATTTAAACAAAATTATTCAATCTCACACCATAAGCCAGATCTTCCAAACTAATTGCATTGAGTGGCATTTGATATTTTCAAGAAAATGTTAAACATTTTGAAGAGGGTTCAGAAATCACCGAGTAGAGCAAACTCAATTTCATTATCCATGATAGTGAAAGGATATTGACTGAGAAAATGATGGGACAATACATGAACTTTTCTTACAATGAAATCTCCATTGACAAATCATAATTACAAAGGTGCTGATTGTTCCACCCATTATATTTTGACATAGTCACTTATGTACTTACTTCATTCAAAATGTATGCTCCTTTTGCACACTTTTATAAATTAGTGGCAAAAATCACATTCAAAAATAGATTCTAACAATTCTCTGCACATCACGGGATTAGTTCTTCCATTTAACTTTATTGATCTACACATTTATGGCATTTTAGCAACCAATTCAAATATCAAGGGCCATTTTCCTGTTGCTATTGCAACATTATTGAAGATTACATCTTGAAGATTAATCTCTAGCTTTTACAGCATTGGATTTCTCCAATTTCATGTATAACCTTTATCACTGAAAATTTGCTTTGCATTTTTCAAATCTATACCCCAAATTAAATGTATTGCATTACTCCAGGAAGGTGAGAAGCAAAATAAGAAAGTGTCAAATCATATTCAGGACATCATAGTCAGCAATTATTAATTTATACAAAATAACATTTACTTAGAAAATGAAATAAGTTAATGCATGTGAATATTACCAAGGATTATTTTGATTGTTATCAGTAATTAAATGGTAATGCATAGCGATTAGGAGTAATTAACGTAGACACCAATAAATCAGCACTGGCTTGATTGCAGCACTCTTGATCTTGAAAACATAATCTAGACTAACAATTCAGCACTGTGCTAACTCAGAGGTACTTCACACTTGGTGTTGATACCATTCCAATGAGATGTTAAACCAAAATTCCAAACCTGCCAGTGACCCCAAGAGTCTAAAATATCCAGAACACTTTTTGAAGCCAAGTAGCAGAGTCCTTTCAGTGCCTGGGCCAACATTAGTTCCTGAAGCAACATGGGCATGCAGGCCCAGATGTTCACTCCTGAAGCATGTAGTTTGAATAGGGAAATTTCAGTACATACTATTCAGGAAATAGTTCTACTGAGTAGTGTGATTTTCACTCTGGGGGAATGGATGTAAGATGGAGTCCGGTCCATTGATCTTTCATTCTAAGCGGTAACATCACAGCAAAGGAGATTTGTGCCTGGTCACCAGGCCCAGGGCCCGTGAGGGAGCACTTAACAAGACGGACAGTAAGGTCGGACACATTTTCTTTATTTCATCATTTCTCTGCCTTAATATTCTATGTTTTGATTTATTTTTCAGTGTTTTAAGATGGTGCCTGGCAGTGTCAATACTCTATAACATTTTTCATCTTATTTTGGAACAAAATACACGTGACAATAAACAAATAAATCAAATCAAAGATGTGCATTTGAGGTTTCAAATCAAGTTGTTAAAAAGACTCTTCACTTGTATCTTTAAAGAATTATTTTTAAACTTTACAAATGTGTGGTCTGTTGAGAAAAATATTCAACACTCTAAAGCACTCCATGACTTAGCCTAATTTTTAAGAAAATAACTGGTGTTTTCTAGCCCTTAGCCCTTACACCCTGAATCCCTCCCCATGTCCATATATTCCAACTCACATCAACTCATTCCCACATATTCCAAAGGCCCTTTAAGGCCTTGTGCGAACTCATGATGATTCATGTACAATTCATTGTCCCCTATATATGTTCACATGGCCCTTCCAGTCCCCCCCAGAAAACTTATCTAGTATATATCATGGGCTGACCTCAAAGGGTATTTTAATCTGAAATCATCATTTTTGAAAATCCCTGCAAACTCGATGATGCAGCAAAAATCGTGGCCGTAAGTTATTACTGTTTGTAGAAATTGCAATGCATAAATTGACTATGTGTTTCCTACATTATAATTAAAAGAAACACTTCATTGACTGTGAAGGTCTTTGGCATGTCCTAAAGTTACAAAGGGAATATGTAATTACAATATTACTTTCTTTCCTTACAAAAAAAGGTGCTTGATATTGCTTTGAAATGTGACATTTTATCAATGCCTTAGTGCAGAAAAAGAAGCAAAAAAAGATATAAATTTTGTGCAAGCAAAAATACTTAGCTCTAACTAATGGAAAATTTCAACCAGCTTTGGAGTGTTGAATATTTTTCTAAGTAGATGACACATTTATAAAGTTTAAAAATACCTCTTAAAGTATGCAAAACTGAAGAGTACAATTACTTTTTATCAATTCCATTAATAAGTTGTTATGTTTAAAATGTTTTTTCAAGATAATATGTCGAACTTATTTTAGAACCTTGTACCTAAATGCACGCAGTATTTGGAATAAAATTGATGAGCTGACGGCACAATTAGATACAAAAGAGTACGACCTGATAGAGATTACTGAAACATGGTTGCAGGAAGATCAGGACTGGAAGGAGTGACCACAACATGCTAGAGATTCAAATTCAGTTTGAAAGAGTGAAGACAGAGTCGCATACAAAAGTTTCCACCTTGGGCAAAGATAGTCATGTAGGCCCAAGGAAGAAGTTGGCCCTCGTGGGCGTGACGAAGGGCTTTTACCCGAAACATAAATTTTCTTGCTCCTCGGATGCTGCCTGGTCTGCTGTGCTTTTCCAGCATCACTCTAATCTTGATGAAAATATTAAGAGGCAGGACATTTGAAGAACAGTCCCAATTGCTTAGGGAGATATTAAATATCTTTCAATCGAAGTATATTCCTGAGAGGAAGAGAAATTGTAAAAAGATGAAATATCATCCATGGCTTAACAAGGAAGTCAAGGATAACGTAAAGATAAAAATGAGAGCATATCATACTGCAAAGGTAAGTGGCACTCGAGAGGATTAGAAGAACTTTAAATGTCAGCACAGGGTTCACTAATAACAAAAATAAGAACTAAGATCAACTGCGAAAGGAAACTAGCAGAAAACATAAGTACTGATACCAAAAGTGTCTATATGTATATATAAAGAGAGAATAGTGAAAATAAACATTGGCCTTTTGGAGGAGGAAAATGGTGAGATAATAATGGGAAACTCAGAAATGGCAGAGGCACTAAATGAGTCACAGAGGAACTTGATATAATAACTGTACTTAGGGAGAAGGTATTAAGTAAACTGAAGGAATTAAAGGGATAATTGCTCCCTCTCCATCGCTATCTCTTATTTGAAAATCCTATGCCGCCGCCGCTATACCTTATTCCCAATTAGTCCGCCTCCGCGTTATCCCTTATTCCCAATTCCTCAGCCTCCGCCGCATCTGCTCCCAGGAGGACCAGTTCCACCATAGAACACACCAGATGGCCTCCTTCTTCAAAGACCACAATCTCCCCTCCGACGTGGTCGGTAATGCCCTCCAGCGCATTGCATCTACTTCCCACACCTACACCCCTCCAATCGCAACAAGGACAGAACACCCCTGGTCCTTACTTTCCACTCCACCAACCTCTGTATACATCGCATCATTCTCCGCCATTTCCATCACCTATAATTGGACCCTACCTGCAGAGATATATGACCCTCTCCACCCTTATCTGCTTTCCGTAAAGACCATTTCCTCCACGACTATCTTGTCAGGTCCATGCCCCCACCAACCCACCCTCACTTCCCAGCACATTCCCCTGTCACCGCAGAGTTTGCAAAACCTGTGCCCACACCACCCCCTTACCTCCATCCAAGGCCCCAAAGGAGCCTTCCACATCCATCAAAGTTTCACCTGCACTTCCCACACATGTCATTTACTGTATCCGTTGTTCCCGATGCACTCTCCTCTACATTGGGAAAACAGGATGGCTACTTGCAGAGCGCTTCAGAGAACCTCTCTGGGACACCTGCACCAACCCCCACCTCCCATGGCCGAACACCAACACCCCCTCTCCCTCCACAAAGAACGTGCAGGTCCTGGGCCTCCTCCATCGCCATATCCTAACCACCTGACACCTGGATGAAGAACACATCATCTTCTGCTTTGGGGCCCTCCTACCACATGGCATCAATACAGATTTCCCCAGTTTCCTCATTTCCCCTCCCCTCACCTTATCCCGGATCCAACCTCCAAACTTGGCACCGCTCTAATCTCCTGTCCAACTTGTCCATCTTCCTTCCCACCTATCCACGCCACCCTCCTCTCTGACCTATCATCATTACCCCCACCTCCATTTCCCTATTGCACTCTCAGCTACCTTCCCTCCAGCCCCACCCCCCTCTCATTTATCTCTCCATCCCCTCGGCTCACAAGCCTCATTCCTGATGAAAGGCTCTTGCCTGCAACATCGATTCACCTGGTTCTCAGATGCTGCCTGACCTGCTGTGTTTATCCAGCACCACACTCTTGACTCTGATGGTCTGCACCTTAGGGTATTAAAGGAGGTGGCAGCAGAGATAGTGGATTACTTTTGATATTCCAGAATTCCCTGGAGTCTGGGCAGTACCTATGGATTAGAAACTTGCTAATTTGACACCCTTATTCAAAAAAGGAGATCGGCAAAATGTAAGAAATATTAGATCAGTTAGTTTAACCTCTGTGGTGGGGGTGTTGCTAGAGTCAGTCATAAAGAAGGAGATAACTGAACACTTAGAAAAACAAAGCTCAATTCATCAGTGTTTATGATTTTATGAAGGGCAAACTTGCTGGAGTTCTTTGAGGATATAACCAGAAAGATGAATAATGGGGATCTAGTAGATGTGATATTTCTAGACTTCTAGAAAACATTGGACAAGGTGCCACATAAAAGACTAATCCAGAATGTTAGTTCCCAGGGGGTTAATGGTAGAGTACTTGCTTGGATTGAGGATTGGTTGACTGACAGAAAGCAGATGGTCAGGATAAATGAGTCCTTCCCTAGATGTAAAACTATAACTAGTGGGGTGCTGCAGAGTTCAGTTCTCAGACCTCAACTGTTTACAATCTGTATAAATTACCTGCAAGTGGGGACAGAGTGTAACATAACAAAATACGCAAATAAGTGGGAAATCAAGCCGTGATGAGGGGATAAAGAGTTTACAAATGGATATTAATAGACTTGGAGAATAGTCCAGAATATGTCAGTTGGCGTTTAGTGCGAATAAGTGCGAGGTTGTTCATTTTGGCCTGAAAAGTATATGGGCAACTTATTATTTAAACAGAAAACAGATTCAAAGTGCGTCAGTGCAGAGGGATCTGGGCATCATTGTGTATGTATCAGAGAAAGTGGGTATGCAAGTGCAGCATATAATAAGAAAGGCAAATAGAATCCCAGCATTTATTACATAAATGATCAGATTATGAAAGTAAAGAAATATTGTTGCAATTCTGTAAGGTATTGGTGACACCTGGAACATTGTGCCCAGTTTTGGTCTCCTTATTTGGGGAAGGATGTGGTGGCACTGGAGCCAGTCCAGAAGAGGTTCACTACATTGATTCCAGGGATGAAAGAGTTGTTATATGAAGAGCAGTTGAATGCTTGGGCTTGTGCTCACTGGAGTTCAGAAGTATGAAGAGTTGTGGTATATAAAATGATTAGATTAGATTAGATTAGATTACTTACAGTGTGGAAACAGGCCCTTCGGCCTAACAAGTCCACACCGACCCGCCGAAGCGTAACCCACCCAGACCCATTCTCCTATATTTACCCCTTCACCTAACACTACGGGCAATTTAGCATGGCCAATTCACCTAACTTGCACATTTTTGGACTGTGGGAGGAAACCGGAGCACCTGGAGGAAACCCATGCAGACACGGGGAGAACGTGCAAACTCCACACAGTCAGTCGCCTGAGGCGGGAATTGAACCCGGGTCTCAGGCGCTGTGAGGCAGCAGTGCTAACCACTGTGCCACCGTGCCGCATTAAAAAAATGCTGAAAGAGGTTGATAAGGTGGATGTTGAATAGATGTTTTCCCTTGTGGGACAATCTCAAACAAGTGGTCATAGATATAGAGTGAGAGGAGGTCGATTCAAACCGGAGATGAGCAGAAACTTCTTCTCTCAGAGGGTTGTGAATCTGTGGAACTCACTATCCCAGAATGCAATGCAGGCAGAATCAATCAACAAAGAAATTGTTATGTTTCTGATGAACGGCAGAATATAGGGCTATGGAAATCAGGCAGAAAAGTGGAGTTGAGACCAGGATAAGATCAGCTGTGATCATATTAAGTGAGCTCAAAGGGCTGCATTGCCTCCTCCAGCTCTTGATTCCTATGTTCCTGTGATATGTTAAAGGTAAACGCGGACCAACATGTTCCTATGCATATTTATATTTGCTGATAATATAAGTGTCACTGCACGCCAGCTTTTACAAATTCCTACCTCTACAATTATCGTGAAATAAAATCAATGTAGTTCAAAGTGAAGATGGTGAGTGGCTAGGAAGGGAATTTGCTGCTGATAGTGTTCCACGTATTTTCTGCCCTCCTTCTAAATGAGGGCTGAAAGGTGCTGCTAAAAGTCTTCGAGAATTTCTGTAGTGTATTCATAAATGGTACATTTTGCTGTCATTGTGTCAAGTGTTGAAGTGAGTGAAAGTTCAAGGTAGTGGATTGGGTACTGCTTTGACTTGTATGGTGTCAGGATCTTAGTATAGTCAGAGCTGTGTTCATCTGGGCAAATGAAGGGCATTGCATCATTCTCCTGATTAATGTCTGATGACACTGGACAGGCTTTTGGGATTGGGGTGGTGAGTTACTTGACACCGAATTACTGGCCTCTGATCCACTCTAGTAGCCACAGTATTTAATGGCTGGTCCAGTTCTGTTTGTGGATGGCATTCACAGGATATTGTTAATAGGGGACTCATCAGTGGTAATGGCATTGAATACCAAGGGGAAATGTTTAGATTTGATCTTGCCGGATACAGCCAATGCCTGGCATTGTGGGTAAGGATTTTTTTCAAGCAGTCTTGCTCTGCCTGTTGCTGCAAAAGTACAATGAACAATTTCCCAAATTGTTTTATGAGTAAGCTCTATTAATCCTGAAGGACTACCCATTCTGTCAACTATTGTCCGGTTCCCATGAACACCGTCTTACCATTTGTCCCTCAGAATTACAAAGTCCTGATTTTCATGCTTTGAAGAAACTCCAGCCTACTTCAAGCTGCTTTCTAAAGATCTTAGGAGAGGTGGGTTGGGGTGGGAATAGGATAGGATGTGATACAATTTGAATTTGTTTTATTCTTTCAAGGGAAGTCAGCTAAGTCAGCATTTATTGTCCATCCCTAATTGAAGAAAGCTGCCTTTTTGAGTAACAGCATTACTCTATGTGCAAGACCAGCCATAGTGCTGTTAGGAAGGGAAATGTAAGGTTTTGACACAGCAACAATATAAGATAATGGCATAGTTCAAAAACAGAATAGTGTGTGACTGGTGGGGAACTTCCTGGTGCTGCTATTCCCATGCATCTACTGCCCTGTTCTTCTAGGTGGGAGAGGTCACAGGTTTGGAAGGTGTTGTTGAAGGATCCTTGGTAATTAGCTGCAATGCACCTTCCAGATGGTACGCACTTTTGCCACTGTGTGTTGGTGATGAAGGGTGTGACTGTTTGTGATTTGTTTATCGCTTTATCAATACCACCATGCAGGCTGCTATAAAATGAACACTTTGAAATCCTAAGACAGTACACCAAAAGATTATTAATTAGTAAAAAATCCTCAATTCAGTATAATGAAGTTGAATTAAGCAACTATGATTAAAGGGACTACATTAAGGCACTAAAGCCGAGTGAAATTAATTTTTTTCACAATAATTTACAATAATGCAAAAATAGTTATACATTTTTCTGGGTTTAATTGGAATACCATTCTCACGCTTGAATACAGTGTGCTATTATATCTAGCAACCTCTTAAATAATGCATAGAAGGATAGAAAAAAGATGCCAGTCTTTGAGAGTGCATTTTTACCTTATACTTTATGGATATTAAATATGATTAAATATGATTGAAAGGAAATCTTATTGCTCCAGTGGGAACTAATTTTGGGAATGTTTGACCCTCAGAGAAAGGCACTGTTATGAATATTAAAAGCAATCAATATATTTTACGATGCAGGATTTTTAATTAATAGAGTACCGTATCATACAGCTTAGAGGCAGCTGAATCAGTAATTTGAGGACTGAAGGCTTGACCACAAATATACATTCAATGCTGACAGAACTAACCAACTGCTACTCAAGGAGAACATACACTATTTCTCCTGCCCACCAGGTCCATAGATCTGATGTGCCTATTTCAGGTATTTTATATAGAGGCAGGCTGTCATTGTATTCGGAAAAGCCCAGCAAGATGAGAAAGAGCAGCATTAACATTTCCTGAATTATTGATGATTGTTGACATCACCATATTCTATGGAATGAGATGTGTATCTAACGACGCAGTAACAAGTACATATCAACAATGAGAGAACTGAAATGTTTTGACAGTAAAGGAAGACAAACAACTAATCATCCATAAGTCCATTGCTGAAACTTGTTTAGGATTCCATTTTATTAATGGACCAAGAAGCCAACTTGAATGCATTGCTATTCATGGCAATTCTGTTGTGTCGTGATAACTTGGTTTTTTTTCACTGTACTGACAGTACTTATAGATTAGACAGACAATAATTCCATACGATTGACAGTACTACAGTCCTAGTTCATTGCATTTCAGAAGTATTTCTATCTGACATTAACACATACAAAATGATTTTTTTTTTGGTTTCATCATTGCACTGCACCAATGTGAATGGAGTTGAGTAATCTATCTCTATATATTTTCTAGGAAGAAAGACTGCAAAATTCAGCATTTTGGTGCCTGTTTTAATAGCAAGTGCTGTTTTGCCTCCACCATTGAGTAATGAAAGTATACATCTTTGGTTTTAGCAGCACCAAACACCACTTTATTGACTGCGTTAGCACATGTCCAAAGATATATCCTTCAGATGTATGTAGAGTAGGTAGATTATGACAGCAATCAGTATAAAATCTTGGCTGGTTGTCAGTGCTGCCACTTTGGAGGGCAATGTTCTAACAAATGCAAACTCTTCACCATGTATGGCTGGACATGTTACAACATACTGTAGGATAACCAACAGGACTATTTAGAGAGATTATGGAATAATTGAATGGTTATGGAAAGGAATAAGGCCATTTGACTCGTGTCTGTCATGGATTCTTGCAAGAGCAAATTAACTAGTTCCACTCTGACCTTCTTCCATAGCCATGTAAGACTTTTTTTTTCAGATAGTTATCCAATCCTTTTTGAAAGCCCTGATTATACCTTCCTCAACAACCCTCGCAAGATGTGCATTCTGGCATACAAGAAGATCTTTCTCATGTTATTGATGGTTCTTCTGTAAATCACCTTGATCAATTAATTAATTTTGTAGTTCTCACCTCTTCTACCAATGGGATTTTTTTTTCTATCAATTCTGTCTAAACCCTTTATGATTTTGAACACCTCTTACACACCTCTCAAACTAAAAACCAAAAGAACTGTGGGTACTGTAAATCTGAAATAAGAACGGAAATTGCTTGATTAACTCGGCAGGTCTGCCAGCATCTCTGGAAAGAAATCAGAGTTAACATTTTGAGTCGAGTGACCCTTCCTTTCAAACTACTCCAAGGCTAACCAGCCCAGCTTCTCCAATATTCCCACGTAACTGGTGTCCCCCATTTCTAGAACCAACTTTATGAATATATTGAAAATTTCCACTAAAGGCTTTACATCTTTTCTAAATGGTGGTGCTCATTGTTGGACACCTATAATAAAATTGATGATAGAACTTTACTCATAACTTTTATCACTCTGCATAGATACTACTTGGCCTACTGAGTATTTCAAGTATCATTTATTTCCAGTATCTACGACATTTTATTTGTGTACTACTGGACTGCTTCCTACTTAGTTGTTAGTTTTTTAAAAAATTTATTTTGGTGCAAATTGTGAAGTGGTTAATGGTGTCTGGAGGTATTTAAAGGGGCTACATGCTTCAGAATCTTTCTCCTGACTCTAAAGTTACTGTGTAAACCATTTGCTCCCTGACAAGAATGTAGTCATTGGCATTCCCATTTACGTAGCAGGGAAAGAAGATAGCCATAAGGATAAGACACAGGTCAAGAGGAGAATAAAGGGAAGTGATCTCAGCAGGAGACCATATCCAGATAGTGCAGGAAGCAATTAATTTACCTAAAACTCAGCAACAAACACGGTATCAGTCAGCTGTGCTTTACTAAAAATTCCCTAACAGAAATTTGCCACCTCCTGCTACCAATAATGCCTGTAACAACTGTTAGCTCAATGTAGAGTGAAAACTGCGTGGTCAGTAGTGTGAAAGGGAACCACACCTCCTGGCTTGAATCTGGTGATATTTGCCATATCTTGCAGTGTGATGTAGACTTTTGCACTGGGACTCCATCTTTGAAAAGAGTTGAATATGTTTCTTTCTCTCTTATCAGATGGAAATAAGTGGAGTAAGCAAATGAGGCTCACAGGCTTGTCCATGGTGCATTTATCATTGATTGCAAGAATGTTGCTTTCAGGGAATTATGTGCCACACTCATTTCTTTGACATTCAACTGGTTCACATCCACTAGCTTTGTGTTATATGGTCTGTGCCAATACCTGGCAAGAGTCATGACATAACGGCAGTCCACGGTACCAGCTAAATTTGAGCAACCAGATGAAAACCAGATGATAGCTTTTGGAAAACAAGACTGATCCTTTGATCAAATGGTTCATGAATCTGATACACAACCATACAAATACATGTACACTGCAACTTTGTCACATTACCTTTTATAGAACTGATCATTGGGATACATAAACAATATTTTCATTCCTCAGACCATTTCTTGAGAATCACTTGTTTTCATCAGAGCGGCTTCATAATTCATTTGTTTCCTTCATTTGTACAATCATTTTATTAGGTACCAGTAATACATGTAACAGATGAGGAAGAGGGAGAGGTACACAAACTTGGTTCTAGCCAAGTTGCATGAGGTTGATTCATCTGACTCCAATACAAGCCCCAATTACTCAGTCAATAACAATCCAAACTTTCCCATATCTGACTATCACAGAATATGCTCGGTCACATGATAAAAATAAAAGTCTCAACAAAATAAACAATTCAATCCAAACTTCTATATGCGATATGTCATACTTTATTATACAAATCAGATGATCAACTTTGTGTATCTTCTTAAAGTCCATTTTCTATGTACCTTTCTTTCCCAATGGTTCATGCACAATGATAATCTTCTGGCTGCAGTGTGGCTGGCAAAAACTGCTGAATTTCAGTGGGGGAGAATGCAGATGCACTTAGAGGACATCCTCAAGCAATTCAGGTCCAAGAAAGGCCAGCTTCATTAGTAGCAAGAGGAAAGTGGCCCAGATTGCAAGGGCACTGATGAATCAGCAGTGTTCAACGGTTAAAAACTGTCACCCTCAAAAAGAATAGCAGCTTCATGCTCCAGGGAGTCACTGCTTCTTCTCGGAGTCAGCAGCACTCACTCTAGGGTAGCTATTTGATGGCAGATTGCTAGAGTATTCTGTCAGTCTCTTTGAGGTTTAGCATCCTTAATATAGTATAGTGAGATTTGACTATTCTGAAGAATGATGATGTTAATTGTGAGGGTATTCTGATATAATAGACGATTCAAACACACAAACAACCTAAACTTTATGAAGTAGGGATTAATTATTTCACTGGCGACAGGTCATTACCAATGTGAAAGGAAATTAAGATTAACATGAAAGATGGTACGGAGACTTGCTGTAATGTAAAAAGGGGTACGTCAGCTTCCAAGTGATCAATTGTGATAGACAGAAGCACAGACCATGAGACATCAGACTTCCCTGGTGTCAGGATCAAGGATGTCTCCGAGAGGGTGCAAAATATCCTCAAAGGAGAGAGGATCCAGTAGGAGATCATTGCACTCATTGGAACTAACGACACAGGAAGAGCAAATGATGAGGTTCTAAGGAGATAATACAGGAAGTGAGACAGGAATTTAAAAAGTAGGTCCTCGAGGGTAGCAATATCTGGATTACTCTTGATGCCATGAGCTAGTGAGGGTACGAATAGGAGGCAGATGAATGTGTGGCTGGACAGCTGGTGCATGGGTGAAGGATTCACATTTTTGGATCATTGGAATCTCTTCTGAGGTAAAAGTGACCTATATATGAAGGACAGATTCACCTGATTTGGAAGGGAACTAAAAGAGTAACTAGGGAGAGAATAGGGCCCGTTAAAGATCAGATAGGTCGCCTATGTGTGGAACTGCCAGAGATGAGGGAGATAATAAGTAAGTATTTTGCATCAGTGTTTACCATGGAGAGGGACATGGAACATAGACAACATGGGGAAATAAATAGCAACATCTTGAAAACTTGTCATATTACAGCGGAGGAGATGCTGGACGTCTTAAAATGCATAAAGGTGGATAAATCCCTGGGACGGGATCAGATATATCCTAGACCTCTGAGGGAAGCTTGGAAAGTGATTCCTGGGCGTCTTGCTGAGATATTTGTATCAACGAGAACCACAGGTGAGGTTGGCTAACATTGTGCCACTATTTACAAAAGGTGGTAAGGAAAAGCCAGGGAATAATGGAACAGTGAGCCCGACATCAGTAGTGGGCAAGTTGTTGGAGGACTCCTGAGGGACAGGATTTACATGTATTTCAAAGGGCAAGGATTAACTGGGGATAGTCAACATGGGAAATAGTGTCCCATCAACTTGATTGAATTTTGAAGAAGTAACAAAGAGGATTGATGAGGGCAGAGTGATAGACATGATATATATATATTACAATAAGGAGTTCAAAAAGGTTCCTCATGGTAGCCTGGTTAGCAAAGTTAGATCACATGAATACAGGGAGAACCAGCCATGTGGATACGGAACTGGTTCAAAGGTAGAAGAGAGAAGGTGGCGGTGGAGGTTTGTTTTTCATTCTGGAGGCTCATGACCAGCAGTGTGCTACAAGGATTGATGCAGGGTTCACTGTTTTTCATCATTTATGTAATTGATTTGGATATAACATAGGAGGTATGATTAGTAAGTCTGCAGATGACACCAAAATTGGAGGTGTAGTGGTTAAGAAGAAGAAGGTTACCTCAGGGTACAATGGGGATCTTGATCAGGTAGGCCAGTGGGCTGAGGAGTGGCAGATGGAGTTTAATTTAGATAAATGTGAGGTGCTGCATTTTGGAAAGGCAAATCAGGGCAGGATTTATACACTTAATGGTGGTCTTGTGCAGTGTTGCTGAACAATGAGACCTTGGAGTGCAGTTCATAGTTTCTTGAAGATGGAGTCCCAGGTAGACAGGATAATGGTTGCCTTTATCGGTCAGAGCATTGAGTACAGGGATTGGAGGTCATGTTGTGGTTCTACAGAAGATTAGTGAGGCCACCTTTGGAATATAGTGTACAATTCTGATCTCTTTGCTTTAAGAAAGATGTTGTGAAACTTGAAAGGGTTCAAGGATGTTGCCAGAGTTGGAGGGTTTGAGCTATAGGTGATTAGGCTAGGGCTATTTTTCCTGGAGTGCGAAGGTTGAGGGACAAACTTGTAGAGGTTTATAAAATCTTAAGGGGCATGGATAGGGTAAATAGACAAGGTTTTCTTCCCTGGGGGTGTGGAATCCAAAACTAAAGGGCAAATACATAATATGAGAGAGGAATCATTTAAATGGGACCTAAAGGGCAACCTTTTCATGCAGAAAGCGGTGCATGTGTGGAATGAGCTACCAGAGGAAGTGGTGAAGGGTGGTACAATTACAATATTCAAAAGAGATCTGCATGAATAGGAAGAGTTTAGATGGATATGAGCCCCAGGAGATTGTCCACATGAAGGACAAGGAAGAGATAATGTGCAGAATAGTGTTTGGATGACTGCGGGAATTATGAAAAAACATTAATCAGCTCTGGAAGGTACTCAGGCTATTTTCGTTTACTCTCGGGGGAAAGATGCACACTTGTGTTGAGATCCCTGGGTGCCATAACCAGCTGACTACCCTTAATCCCCAACTGACAGATCATCGGGTCTTTCCAGTCTTTTCCCAGGTCTGTCCTACCTCCTCCACATTAACAGGAGTACAGTCTCCTGCTGCTGTAGCTTCAAAGGATTGCACATGGGGAGCCAATGTTTCTGTTTAAACTCAACATCTGTTGTCCTCTGCCAAAGCTGAATTGTCCCAAAGCAACTTCAGCCTCCTTCACAGACATTGTCAGTGTCAATTCCTACACTATCCACCCATGTCAACCATGAATGAATCAAGCCTCATCTGCCATCATTTGATGCCTGTGCTGTGGAATCCTACTGACTGCACCAAAAATATGAGATTTGAATGCATGGACGTCCTAACTGTTGTGGATCAGGGATTATTTATTCTAATAGTATCAGGTAATTACAAACTTGAAGGGAAATGAAGTTTTAAAGCTTGAAGTATTTAGCATTATATTAGACCGAGGAGTCCTTTGTCTATCTGCCCCCAGTTCTTACCTGCCATCTTTCCACCAAGGAACCCTTTTTCTCTACTAGGGTCCATTCCACATGCCCTTACTCTGATCTTGTGTTTAGGATCCTTGCGGGGGAGGGGGAGCAGCCCCAAGTCCTGGTCCACATAGGCACCAACAACATAGATAGGAAGAGACATGGGGATTTAAAACAGAAATTCAGGGAGCTAGGGTTGAAGCTTAGAGCTAGAACAAACAGAGTTGTTATCTTTGGTTTGTTGCCCATGCCACATGCCAGCAAAGCGAGGAATAGGGAAAGATAGGAGCTGAACATGTGGCTACATGGATGGTGCAGGAGGGAGGATTTTGGATTGTAGGATAATTGGGGCTCTTTCTGGGGTAGGTGGGACCTTCACAAACAAGATAGTCTTCACCTGAACCAGAGGGGTACCGATATCCTAGGGGAAATTTGCTAATGCTCTTCAGGTGGATTTAAACTAACTCAGTGGGGGGATGGAAATCTAAATTGTAGTTCGGGTATACGGGAGGATGAGAGTAGTGAAGTCAGAACTAAAATTTCATGATCGCAAGAAGGCACAGCAGGCAAGACGTTGGTTTGAAGTGTGTCTACTTCAATGCCAGGAGCACCTGGAATACGTTGTGTGAACTTGCAGCTTGGGTTGGTACCTGGGATTTCGATGTTGAAAACCATTTCAGTGACATGGGTAGAGCAGGGGCATGAATGGTTGTTGCAGGTTCTGGGATTTCGATGTTTCAGTAAGAACAGAGAAAATGGTAAAAGAAGGGTTGGGGGGGGAGGTGTGACGTTATTAGTCAAGGACAGTATAAGAACGTTTGAGGACTCGTCCACTGAGATAGTATGGGCTGAAATTATAAATAGGAATGGAGAGAATAGTTCCAGAGATTTGAAGGATAGGAGAGCGAAGATGATAGTTATTATGGGGGACTTTAACTTACCAAATATTGACTTGGAATCCTATTGTCCAAGTACTTTAGATGACTCAGTTTTTGTCCCGATGTGTGCAGGAGGGTTTCCTGACACAGTATGTAGACAGGCCAATAAGGGATGGGGCCACATTAGATTTGGGTAATGAACCCCGACCGGATGTTAGATTTGGAGGTAGGTGAACACTTTGGTGATAGCGACCACAATTCGGTTACGTGTACTTTAGTGATGGAAAGGGATTGGTATTTACCGTAGGGTAAAAACAAGGGCTGTAAACTCTATGCCTGATGAAGGGTTTTTAACCAAAATGTCGATTTTCCTGCTCCTCGGATGCTGCCAGACCTGCTGTGATTTTCCAGCACCACTCTAATCTAGACTGTTTACCATAGGGCAAGAGTTATAGCTGGGGCAAAGGCAATTACGATATGATTAGGCAAGATTTAGGATGTATAGGATGGGGAAGGAAACTGCAGGGGATGTGGATCTTATTCAAGGAACAGCTACCTCAGATCCTTGATAAGTATTTACCTATCAGGCAAGGAGGAAGTTATCGAGCATGGGAGACTTGATTACTAAGGAAGTTGAATCTCTTGTCAAGAGGAATAAGAAGGCTTATGTTAGGAGGGATGTGATGGCTCAATTAGGGCGCTTCAGAGTTATACGTTAGCCAGGAAAGACCTAAAGAGAGAGCTAAGAAGAGCCAAGAGGGGACATGAGAAGTCATTGGCAAATAGGATCAAGGTGAACCCTAAAGCTTTCTATACTTATATCAGGAATAAAAGAATGATGAGAGTAAGATCAGGCCAATCAAGCATTTTAGTGGGAAGTTTTGCGTGGAGTCAGAGGAGATAGGGAAAGCGCTAAATGAATACTTTTCATCAGTATTCACACTAGAATAAGACGATGTGGTTGAGAAGAATACTGAGAAACAGGCTACTCGACTAGATGGGATTGAGGTGCATAATTGTTAGCAGTTCTAGAAAGTGTAAAAATAGATAGGTCCCCTGGGCTGGGTGGGACTTATCCTAGGATTCTCTTGGAAACCAAGGAGGAGATTGTAGAGCTTTTGGCTTTGATCTTTATGTCGTTGTTGTCTACAGGAATAGTGTCAGAAGACTGGAGGATAGCAAATGTTGCTCCTTTGTTCAAGAAGGGGAGTAGAGACAGACCTGGAAATTACAGATCTGTGAGCCTTATCTCACTTGTGCATATAGTTTTAGAAAAGATTATAAGAGATGGGATTTATAATCATCTAGAGATTAATAAATTGATTAAGGATCATCAACATGGTTTTGTGAAGGGTAGGTTGTGCCTCACAAACCTTATTGAGTTCTTTGAGAAGGTGAGCAAACTGTTGGATGAAGGTAAATTGGTTGATTTGGTGTAAATGGATTTCAGTAAGATGTTTGATAAGGCTCCCCACAATAGGCTATTTTACAAAATATGGAGGCATGGGATTGAGGGTGATTTTGTGATTTGGATCAGAAATTGTCTAGCTGAAAGAAGACAGAATGTGGTGGTTATGGGAAATTTTCATCCTGGAGTTCAGTTATTAGTGGGGTATCGCAAGGATCTGTTTTGGGTCCACTGTTGTTTGTTATTTATATAGGTGACCTGGATGAGGGCATAGAAGGATGGGTTAGTAAATTTGCGGATGACACTAAGGTTGATAGAGTTGTGGATAGTGACGAAGGATGTTGTAGGTTACAGAGAGACTTTAATAAGCTGCAGAGCTGGGCTGAGAGGTGGCAAATGGAGTTTAATTCAGAAAAGTGATTCGGAGATGATTCACTTTGGAAGGGGTAACAGGGATACAGAGTACTGGGCTAATGGTAAGACTCATGGTAGTGCAGATGAGCAGAGAGACCTCGGTGTCCAGATACATAGATCTTTGAAAGTTGATAGGGTTGTTAAGAAGGCATAACGGTGTGTTCGTTTTAATTGCTAGAGGGATTGAGTTTCAGAGCCATGAGATTATGCTGCAGCTGTATAAAACTCTGGTGCGGCCACATTTGGAGTATTGTGTACAGTTGTGGTTGCAGCATTCTAGGAAGGATGTAGAAGCTTCAGAAAGGGTTCGGAGGAGATTTACTAGGATGTTGCCTGGTATGGAGGGAAGGTCTTACGAGGAAAGGCTGAGGGACTTGAAGCTGTTTTTATTAGCGAGAAGAAGGTTCAGAGGCAACTTAATTTAGACATATAAGATAATCAACAGGTTAGGTAGGATGGATGTGAGAGCCTTTTTCCTTGGATGGTAATAGCTGGCGTGAGAGGAAATAGCTTTAAATTGAGGGGTGATAGATATAGGACAGAGGTAGCTTCTTTACTCAGAGTATAATAGGGCTGTGGAACATACTGCCTGCAACAGCAGTAGACTCACCAACTTTAAAGGCATTTAAATGGTCATTGGATAGGCATTTGAACGAGACTGAAGTAGTGTAGGTTAGGTGGGGTTCAGGTTGATTCCACATGTTGGCGCAACATCGAGGGCCGCAACACTGTGAAGTTCTATGTTCTATTTTCTCACCACTGGCACCTGCTAGTGTAGAGCCAAGAGTGCGATGCTTGAAAAGCACAGCAGGTCAGGCAGCATCTGAGGAGCAGGAAAATCGACGTTTCAGGCCAAACCCTTCATCAGGAATGAGGTCCTCATTCCTGATGAAAGGCTTTGGCCCGAAACATCAATTTCCCTGCTCCTCAGATGCTGCCTGACCTGCTGTGTTTTTCCAGCATTACACTAATCATAAACGGATAACTACTAACAATCAAACGAAATATAGTAATGTGGTTAACAAGATATCTAATGTTGAAAACGAAATCATATTAATTGAATGAAAAGCTGTGAATACTGAAACGATTTAACAAGTCAATCAGGAGCTGTAAAAAAAAGGATAGGTTAACGTTTTAAGTGAAACTGTTCATTCTTAGTAATAAAACTGAAAATACTGGAAGTGTTCAACAGCTCAGGCATCATCTATGGAGAGAAACTGAGTTATTGTTGAAGGTCTATAACCCTTCCTCAGATGATAAGTTACCGACATCCTGAGTTGCTTTCTCTACAGATGCTACCTGACTTCCCAAGTATTTCTAGCATTTTCTGTTCGTGTTACACATTTTCAGAAATTCAAAATTCTACTTTGGCACTAATTATTACTTTCTCAAAATAATGGACCATGCTTCTTTTACAGCTATTAACGGACTTCAACATACATTTCTGCCAGCATTTTAAAATTATGAAATAAATAGCAAATTGGTTGTTTGTTGCTTGAATAAATAAGATGAGATTTCTTGTTGTTCAAAACGTCCTGGTCAGGAAAAGAAGACTAACCATATTTTCTGAGAGAAAGGAAACCTGTAAGCAAAGTGTGTGTCTTCTTTAGAGATTGTGGTCGACCCCACTATGCCAATTGTTTCATAAGACATTAAGATATCAAAGCAAGAGTAAGCCATTTGATCCATCAAGCCAACTCTGCTTTTCAATAATATCATAGCTGGTCTGACTATGGCCTTAAGTTCACACTTGTGTTTGACCCTGTATTTCTTGATTCCTTTGTCAATCAAAAATCTGTCTAACTCTGCCTTGAAGATATTTGATGATCCAGCTTTACTCCTCTCTGAGGAAGAGAATTCCAAAAATAAATAACTCTATAAGAAAAGAAATATCCCCTCCCCTCCATCTTAAATGGGAGACTCTTTATTTTTAAATGGTCCCCTCCAGTTCTAGATTTGTCCAATAGAGGAAACAACCTCTCAACATTTGCACTAACAAGCCCATTCAGAATCATATATATTTAAATAAGATCACTCCTCATTCTCCTCAAGCCCAATAAGTATATGCCACCCTGCTCAACTGTCCTACAAAAGAAAACTCCTTCATCCCAAAGACCTTCTTTGAACTGCTTCCAATGCAAATATAAAGTCAACATGACAAGAATTCATTCCAACCCTGTGCTTGCCAAATTAGTCTGGCATTGTACATACATTGGAGATTGAAGGAGCAGCTGGGTCTCAATAATCAGAGCATTATGTGATTTTTAAAACACACAATTGTATTGGGAACAGCCAGGAAGAGAGAAAAAATTGAGAGCAGCATTTACTGATACAATGAACTCCTCAAGCTTATAGGATGCTCGGTCTGTGAGCTGTGCAGATGCAAAGTAAAATATGTTCAGAAAAATACAATCTGCTTCTCATCTGAGTACAGACTGACTATTAATGCAGTCATAGAATTAGTTTGTATTAGTTGAATTAGTAGTAGTATTAGTTAGCAATGTAACTTAGTTAACAACTTCACTCAGGATATAGAATGATTAGTGTGAGAAATTAAGTAATGTAGTATCGTAACAGTAATGGACCTCATCTGAAGTTAGGTTTGAGCACAGTCGAGATTGTTTTTCTATTTTAATTATGGTATGCTGAGCTTGATCCTCACACTATGTGCTACGTGCTATTCCTCAAAATAAATTACTCACAACTAAGTGTGCATAAAATTCAAGAGTAAGTGCATGTTTTATTTATTAAAAACGGATGTCTATGGGCACTCTTACCAATTGCCTCTGGTCCTTTAGTAGGCTTCAAACATATTGGAGCACTACGGCGGGTGCAATAGAGGGGAGTTTGGATATAAGGGTGGAGAAGGACCTGATCTCTCTTCTTCTTGGCCTACCCAGTGTGTTCCCTGTAGATATGCATAGGAAAAAAACTTTTCAACGTCCTCACTTTCTGAGCAAGAAAGAATATCTTGTTAGATTGGGTATCCAAAAATCCCCTGTGCCTGTTAGGTTGGCGGAAAGTTGTTATGGAGAATATCCCCATGGATTTTCTTACAAGTATGGAACACCACAAAACTGAGAATTTCTATAAGACATGGTGGCTCTTTTTGGAATACCTGGACTCAAATTTGTCTGCCATACTAATAGGTGCTTTTATGTAGCCATAATGATTGTGCGTTACGATTCCAATATCCAGAGAGGGGGAACTGTGAATGTATGAATAGGTGAAAATTAATGCTCTTGATATTTGTTTGGCTGAGCTGTATTATTATCATTTATTAGTTTGTTGTTAGTTATTATTTACTTAGTTAAGTAGTTAGTTGGGGTTTTATTATACATATATTTATTTGTATACATATTTATACATTTGTACATGAGGGTGGTTTAGGTTTTTTACATTTTTTTAGTGTTGTTTCTTTGCATTGTTTTGAATTGTATTGCTTTTTATTTGTAATATTAAAAATCTATTTTGTAATAAAAATATATTTTTAAAAATGGATTTAGTCTAACTAAATGTGGTGAGGTTAAAAATCTCTCAAAATTGTGGGAAATCAATAATGGAAAATTATACGTAGATGTTTTCAAAAAGACTGCCATCAAATTAATCATAGTAAATCAGCAAAGATGAAAGGCAACAGAGGCCAACTTGGCTAAGTGGGCATCTCCAGGTAAATGTGTTCCTTTACAACCAGCAAGAAGTTACATTTGAAGGGAGCATGGTTGTGGAATCAATGCCATGGTCTTAATGAATATTTAAGCTGTAATCTGAGTGCAGTCACCATCTAGGATGTAGGAGTGCTCCTGTTAACTTATACTACAGAATGAAGAAAACATATGAAGATGGCTGAGATCATAAATCATATTCTCTTTCACCCCAATTTCATTCCAAAAATTGAAAGGTAGCTCAGAGACTGAGCTAAACCTGCTGCATCCATCTAAAGCTGCCACCTATTTTCTAAGGATCTGTATCCCTTTGCCCCCTGCCCATTTATGTATCTGTCTAGATACATCTTAAATGACACTATCGTTCCCGCCCCTACCATCTCCACTGGCAACACATTCCAGGCACCCACCACCCTCTCTGTGAAGAACTTTCCACATATATCTTCCCTAAACTTTTTCGCCTCTCACTTTGAACTCATGACACCTAGTAATTGAGTCCTCCAATCTGGGAAAAAGCTTTTTGCTATCCACCCTGTCTACATCTCTCATGATTTTGTAGACCTCAATCAGGTCCCCCCTCATCCTCCTTCTTTCCAATGAAAATAATCCTAATCTACTAAACCTCTCCTCATAGCTCTTACCCTCCATACCAGGAAACATCCTGGTGAACCACTTCTGTACCCTCTCCAAAGCATCCACATCCTTTTGGTAATGTGGCAACCAGAATTGTACGCAGTATTCCAAATGTGGCCGAACCAAAGTCTTATACAACTGTAACATGACCTGCCAACTCTTGTACTCAGTACCCCATCTGCTTAAGGAAAGCATGCTGTGTGCCTTCTTGACCACTTCACTGACCTGCATTCCCACCTTCAGAGAACAATAGACCTGAACACCCAGATCTGTACATCAATTTCCCCAGGACTTTGCTATTTACCATATAGTTCTTTCTTGAATTGCATCTTCCAAAATGCATCACTTTGCATTTGTCCAAATTGAACCCCATCTGCCATTTCTCTGCCAAACTCTCCAATCTATTTATATTCTGCTGTATTCACTGACAATCCCCTTCACTATCTGCTACTCCACCAATCTTAATGCCATCTGCAAACTTGCTAATGAGGCAACCTACACCTTCCTCCAAATTATTTATATATATATATATATATCACAGAGGAGGAGAGATTCAATCTACTGAAAAAGGGAAGAAGACTACAGAGGCAACTACAGAGACATGTGTGGGTGAGATCACCCAGAAGGCATTCTGGCCCCAAGACATATGACCATAAGACATAGGAGCAGATTGAGGCCATCCGGCCTATCGAGTCTTCTCTAGCATTCGATCATGGCATATATGCTTCTCAACCTCATTATCCCACCTTCTCCCTTAATCTTTGATCCTTTTACTGATCAAGAACATATCTATCTCTGTTTTTAGTACACTCAATGACTTGGCCTCCACAATTGCCACTTTCTGCAGCAATTGATTAGTCACTCTTTGGCTGAAGAAATTCCTCCTCATCTCAGTTATTAAGGGTCATCCTTTCATTCTGTAGCGGTGCTTTCAGGTCAAATTGATAGGAACAACATACCTCGAGGCCACCAATACAAGATAGTCACAAATAAATCCAACAGGAATGTTAGAAAAAAAGCTTCTCCACCTAAAATGTTAAGAATGTGACACTCACTACTACAGTGAACATTTGAAGGAAATTGCATAGATTTACATGGAAGTTAGACAAGCACACAAGGGAGAACATACCAGATGGTTCTGCTGGTAGTTTTTAAAGAGAAATGATGTAGGAGGCTTGAGTAGTACATAAACACCAATTTATGTCATATGGCCTAATTCCGTGTCCTAAACACTATTTGACCTTCTGCGATATTTACATTTTTAACCTATTAATAAAGTAACTTTTCAGTGCATTGTGTAATTATTATTTCAGTCTATTTACTTTCATTGTCTACTGTAAATTGTTATGCACGTTTCATTGTTGCCATAGTGATGGTTCTAGTAGCTCCGAGGAACAGGTTGATCAATATTTTGTGTCAGTTCCATCAGACAAAAATGCCTGGTGCCCCAGAATTCTGAATGGCAATTTTGGTCTTGGGTTTCTATGGCTACAGCTGACACTTTGGTACTGAGAACACCCTTGCTCATTACTTGCAGCTAAGTAGCTTTCATCGGGTTATCACCAGCAA
Source organism: Chiloscyllium plagiosum (assembly GCF_004010195.1). NCBI lineage: Eukaryota > Metazoa > Chordata > Chondrichthyes > Orectolobiformes > Hemiscylliidae > Chiloscyllium > Chiloscyllium plagiosum. The sequence continues at coordinate 45,794,785 of NC_057723.1, forward strand.
AATAAATGACATCATGTTGGTGTAACAGTGATTTATCTCAATGTGTTACTCCAAACTACTCATACAGGCTATTAATGTGGCCAAAGTGTTATGTGACTTAGACCATTTTTCCATGAGAACTATATGCATCTGTGCACAAATAAGCTGAACGGGCAAGATAATTAACAGTCCTCAGTCATTTGCTGCCACCATCCGCAATCCGAGAATGTGTCTAAGGGCCCATTAATTTTACAATGGTAGAGGAATATCACTAGTATGTCTTAATGAGAAGATCTGGTTTTAAACAAGGCGCTAGTAATTGGATGATGCCAATCAGGTACAAGTTAAACATAATGTTTGCGTAGCAATGAGAACACCTAGTAGAACAGGTTTTGTGCCCTCCTCGGCCTTTGCTTGTAAATGGTTCACTAGCCACACTGGTGCTTTTCCTGGTGGTGGAAATATTGAATAACGTTTTTAAACAAAGGTGTCTTTTTACTGAGTCACTGCATGTGCACACAACACTGTAGTTGTGGGGAAATGTAAGCACTACTGCCAAACAGAAGGAGTCCCAGGGATTCTTCTCATTCTAGGGACTAGCTCTAAGTTGGCCATTCAGGCCTATATACTCTGTTAAAAAAACAGAACCAGTTTTGCTATAACTCTTTTCTATAATCCCAAACCACACACAGATGTTCAGAGCATGAATTTGAATCCCATCATGACCTGCTCCAGAGATGTGTAATAACATCTCTGAACAGGTTGATTAGAAATTGGAAATTCTGGTCTCCCTGCAATAGGAAATATATTGTTCAAGTTGAAAGGGTTCACAAAGGATTCATAAGCATGGTGCCAGGATTAGAGGGTTTGAGATATAGAGAGAGCTAAATAGGCTTGGCCTTTTGTTCCCAGGTGTCAGAGGTTGAGGAGTGGCCTTGTAGAGGTTTGCACAGTGTGGTGAGTATCCAAGATATTTCTCCCAGGATGGGGTAATCCAAAACTAGAGGCCACACGTTTACGTTTTGAGGGGAAAGCCATAAAAGAGACCAACTTTTTCACGCTGAGGGTGGTGTGTGTATGGAATGAGCGGTCAGAGGAAATGGTGGAGGTGGGTACAATTACAGCATTTAAAAGGCACCTGGACGGGTACATGAATGAGAAGGGTTTAGAAGGATCCAGGTTAAATGCTGGCAAATGGGACTAGATGAGTTTAGGATATGTGATTGGCATGGACAAAGGGTCTGTTTCCGTGCTGTATGACTCTATGATAAATATCAAAATTTAAATTAAGTAAAAGACTGGAATAAAAACAGCTAGTCAAATGGCAACCATGTAACTATTGTAAATTGTCGTAAAAATTCATTGGATTCATTAACGTTCTTTAAGGAAGAAAATTTGTCAACCCTAATAGTCTTGTTTATATGTGATTCCAGACTCTCAATAATGTGGCTGATTTTTAACTCTCCTTTGGACAATTAGAAATGGGCAATAAATGCTGGCTTAGCCAATGACACCAATGAACAATACAAAAATGCAATTATTTCACAATTTGTGTGCTAGCTCCAAGTACAACATTGCGCTTGCCATCTTTTTTAAGTGTAGATGTCCATAGATCCTTGAAGGCAGCAAGACAGGCAGATAATGGTAACATTAAGTAATACTGGCAGCAACAATGGAGAGAAAGCAGTTAACATTTCAGCTCAACTGACCCTTCTTCAGAACTGATTGTAGCTAGGAAAAGGTTACTGAACATGGGGTGGGGAGAGGAGGGGATGAGTAAATGATAGGTGGAGATGGAGTCCAGAGAGAGACAAAAACAGTTGAACAGACAAAGGATGGATAAAGGTGAGCCTGGGGAATCATTCGCTGCTAATTGGGATTATTAGTAGCTGACAATGGGTTGGTTGTGGTTGCAGCTCATGTGACGACAATGCCTGGGGTGTGTGGGGTTTGGGATAAGGACATGGGGGAAGGTGCTCAGGCCCAAAAATAATTGAACACAATATTGAGTCCTGAAGGCTACAGTGTTCCCAAGCAGAAAATGTGGTGCTGTTCCTCCACCTAATACTGAGCTTCACTAGAGCACTGCAGTAAGCCTAAGATAGAGATGTTGGCCAGGGAACAGGGTGGTGTGTTGAAGTGTAAGGCAACAGGAAACTCAAGGTCATTTTTGCAAACAGAATACTCTGCAAAATGGTCACCCAGTCTGCATTTCACTTCTCAATGTAAAGGAGACCACATTGTGAGCAGTAAATACAGTATAATAGATTGAGTGAAGTGCAAGTAAACCGCTGCTTCACTTGGAAGGTGTGTCAGTGTATTGGAGGGAATTGTCCCTAGGGAAGACTGATGAGGGAAGTGAGGGGAGTATTTTGTCTGGTGATGGCATTCTACAGGGGATGGTGGAAATGGTGATCAATGAGTCTTTGGATGTGGATGCTGGTGGGTTGGCAATTGAGGACCAGTGAGACCCAACTGCTGTTGTGGAAAGGAAGAGAAGGTGTCAGTGCCTGATGTGCAGGAGATAGGTTACACATGGCTGAGGGCCCTGTCAAACACAGTGGTGGGGAGTCCTGAGGTAAGGAGGAAGGTAGGCATTTTGGAACACCCCTTGTAGAAGCTGACATCATCAGAACAGATATGATAGAGATGGAGAAACTGCAATAATAGCATAGGGTCTTTACAGGAAGCAGGATGTGAGAACATACAGTCAATGTGCCTGTGGAACTCGGTTGGTTTGTAGTGGATATTGGTGGCCGGCCTATTCCCAGAAATGGAAACAGAGATGTTGAGGAAGGGAAGAGAGGAGCAAGTAAAAGGTGAGAGCAAGATAGAAATTGGAAGCAAAATAGATAAACCTTTCCAATTCCAGACAAGAGAGGGATACAATGCCAATGATGTAATTGATGTACTGGAGAAAGAGGTGTGGGTGAGAGCAAAGTAGGACTGGCATAAGTAATGTTCCATGTAGCCCCACAAAGAGACAGGCATACCTGAGTATGCATGACCACATCTTTGACCTGAAAACACTAAAAGGAGTTAAAAGAGAAGCTGTTCAAAGGAGATAATGTGTTTGGAATGGTACAGGTAGAAACTATCAAGACATTCAAGAACTATTTAAATGATACAGGCTACAGGTCAAGTGCTGGAAAACGGTATTAGAATGTATAGATGCTTAATGCCAGCAGGGACATTATGGGCCAAATGACATTTTTTCCACGCAGTAATAGCTCCATGGCTCTCTATGACTAGGATACATTATTATCTTTTGCTTCTGCAATCATATCACTGATGCTATGCCCAAAACGTCTATTCTCCTGTTCCTTGGATGCTGCCTGACCTGCTGCGCTTTTCCAGCAACACATTTTCAGCTCTGATCTCCAGCATCTGCAGTCCTCACTTTCTCCTTGTTCTGTCTGTATAGCCAGTGTTAGTTACACCATGGTGTTATGAAGATGTGGGTGTACTGTATCTTTAAGAGAGTCAGAGCTAGCAGAACTACGTGACAACACCAAGTGTTCTCAATAAGGTAACAATGTAACACTTGGTCAAAAGCTAGATTAGCTGGGTTGCATGGAAATGACAAACCGGATTCAAATTAGACCAATCAGTTTAAATTATACTCCCAAAAAATACCAAATTGTAATCAGGTTTGAATTTAGTATATTGACAATCTTAAAAGCCAGTGACACAAACTGATGCTTTGGGGGTATAAGACAGGGGAAAGTCGAAGAGTTGGGAGGAGAACTGTCAAGCCACCAACATATAAAGACTGCCTGAAAAATAGCTCTCTTCAAGGTACCTTTATTTATCATTAACCTGTGAAGCAGAATCCCCAAGAAGACAAAAAGAAGACAGGAATACAGAGAAAAACTAAAAGCTGCCTGGTTTTGAGATAATAAGTTTTATTTTGTAAATTTTAATCAGGATTTTTATCAAACCAGTACTGTAGAGGGGAAAGTAACAGATAGCTTAGAGGAAGGAGTCATAAATAGTTGTTAGTTAATTATTCCCTGTTATACTTTAAAAACTAAAGTTGTTAATTTTTACTTTAAACAGTTCTTGACCTCTCGAACTTTCACAGGGTACTGCATAGGATAAATCTTTTCTATGTTGCTGGTTTAAATTAAGCAGGAGGATTTACTCCATGTCATAACAATGGCAAGGTAGATGCATATTGCCATGATATTTTCTATTATGAATTTTTAGATTTTTACAGTCAGAAGTAAACCATCTTTCAGAAACATTTTAATTATGTGGGGTTATTTACAAATAATGAGAATATGCCTTTTATGTTTGTTGTTGCGTGTCTTGTGCGATACTTCATATATCATGATGAGTCCTTATTTCATGAAACTATTCTTTCTCAGCCGAAGAATCTTCTATGCACTTTTTGTGTTTTGAAATAAAGGGAATGGTCCTTTATAAGTCCATGTGGTGCATCCACACGCAAACTGCACTAAACTCAATCGTTGCACATCCTGTGGGTTATGACTGACTAGAAGTTAAAATGTACCAGCAATATAATACAGAAACAACAAGATCAAGTCAAAAGCAAGAACTGAGTACAGAGTAACTTATCTCCTGTTTCCCCAGTGCCTATTAGTTCTATTTCATAAATTTACATTTTGGTAGTGAGTGATCTAATTGCCCACCTAACTACTAATCAAATGAATTTACTATTAAAACAGTCCAATAATCAAAATGGAATATAAGGTAAGAAAGAAGGAGACTTGTATTCTATTTGTTTTGCACAGCCTTAGCATATACTTAAGTCACTTTACAGCTAATGAAATATCTTTTGAAATATAGTTGTTGCTGTGATCTAGGCTAACTAAATGACCACAGCAAATTTATATACGAAGAAAAGAGGAAAAGTTCCCTTTTCATAATTTTGCTTTCAACCTTCTTTTACAGTTTGTGCTAACTTTTTCTCACTCCTTGGGTAAGTAGTAAGTAGTTTTGAAGTAGATTTCCAACAAGGTACAGGATATGTTACATGAACTACAAACACTCACAGAATTCAATACACCAACTCCTAAATGAAATGTTAGCAGCCAGATCCAGAAAATTTATTACCTGAACTTTCTTGGCAGAAAAAATAAAAATAAAAATCATACATTTATATAGCTCTAAGATATGAAATATCCCAATATGCATCAAAAAGGAGGAATGCAAAAATCGATATTGAACCAAACGAAGATATACTGACGACATAACTTTTAAAAATCAACTTTAAAGATTCTTTTAAAGAACATAGGGAACTCAGGAAACAGAATTTTTCAAGAATATAATTCCAGAGTGGACATCTTTGGCTAAAATGTCATGAATGATGGAATGATGGGAGTGAGGGAAGGAATATGAACAGGTAACTTCAAAGTAAAAGACTATTTAATCAATAGTAGGAGGCATAAGGCATTGAAATCATTTAAATTGAAGGTAAAAATTTAAAATTAGAGGCATATAGGATGAAGAGGATTTGCAGAACAGGAAGATGAGAATTTTATCGAGTGGTACTTGTTGCAGGATAGGATACAGACAACAGATTTAGGATGAGCTAAGGTTTATAGAGAATGCAGTGTGGAAAACTAGCCAGGAGAACATTGCAACAGTTAGATCTGAAAGTGCTTGGGATTCTGGGTAATCCAAGATGGAGGACGGGAAAAATTTCTGGCTGTAAGGGCTGCTCTTTTTTTTGAGGTATTTTAGGTGCTGGAGGTGATTTCTTCGAATTCCAGGAGCAGCAATTACTGTTTTATATGCTGCTGCATTGTTTTGGAACTTTGGAAAAAAAAAAGTCAAAACAACAGCAGTTTTAAAAGGGAAAAGAACAGACAAAGGAAGCACATGGTGAGGACAGTGCAGGAGAGAGAGAACCTGCACAGTTACTGCCTTTGAATTCATGTGTCGCTGGTCATCGGAGTGCATCTAGGAAAATTAACAAACAGTGAATTTCACAACTAATCTTGGAGGAACCGGTTTCGGTGAAGTTCACAACACAGAATCAGATAAGTTAATTGTTGTTTTAAGTCTGTCCAAGAGAAAAGCTGTATTAGTGAGTACAGTGGGTTCTCTCTTGATTATATGTTTTTGGAGATAAGTCTCTTGATTAAACTTAAAATATAAGCCATAGCTATTAATTTAACCTGGTGCAGTGTTTTGTAGAGGAATAAGACGGTGCTATTT
>NC_057723.1:45804618-45903546 GCF_004010195.1 Chiloscyllium plagiosum
GGGGCATGGATAGGATAAATAGACAAAGTCTTTTCCCTGGGGTCAGGGAGTCCAGAACTAGAGGGCATAGGTTTAGGGTGAGAGGGGAAAGATATAAAAGAGACCTAAGGGGCAACGTTTTCACGCAGAGGGTGGTAAGTGTATGGAATGAGATGCCAGAGGATGTGGTGGAGGCTGGTACAATTGCAACATTTAAAAGGCATCTCGATGGATATATGAATAGGAAGAGTTTGGAGGGATATGGGCCGGGTGCTGGCAGGTGGCACTAGACTGGGATGGGATAGCTGGTCAACATGGACAGGTTGGACCGGAGGGCCTGTTTCCATGCTGTACATCTCTATGACTCTATGATAAAATGATGCTTGATAAAATCAGCAGCAGATTCACTGAGGCAGGGGCAAGGATGGGCTTTGTGGAGAGGATAAGGAATGTAGAATAGGATGCTAAAATTCTGAACAGTGCTGCAATTTCAGAGAATGACTACAGAAAGCATTTGGAATCAATCGTAATACTGCATAGCATTTAATAGCTTGAGTAATCCATTTGTGATTGTGTTAGTCTCTTCACTGATATATATATGTGACTGTACTTCTGAGGTGAGGCATTCAGGTGAAGCGACAGTGTTAAGTTTCCAGAAAAATCTTGAATCCTTGCTGAGACTATGTGTATAGAGACCCTATCGGTTATATTTGTAAATACTGTAAAGAAACCTAGTGGAGATTTAGAACAGAAATCATCACTGCATGGCTCTGAGATAAATCAGACATTTAAGCCAAACAGCAAACCATTATATACATACTGCAGAGTTTATGGCAAGAACCAGTGATGATGGTTTTATACTTTTGACTGTCAGACTGAAATGAACCATCACAGTGACAATGGTTGGGTCAAGAGAAATGTGTGAGAGACAAAACCAGGTGTCATCAGCACATACAGAAAGATGACTCTTTTGTGTAAATGATATTGTCAAGGACAGTTCAGATTGTGAACAGGAACAGACCAAGGATAGATCCATTGTGAACTCTGAATGTAATAATAGATGGCTTGGGAGAGAAGTTGTTAGTGGAAATGCTCCAGATGCAATTGGATAGTTAGGAGTGGAACTAAGTGAGGACAGTCCCACTGAATTGAAGAACGGAGGAGCAACACTGAAGAAGCAGGATGTATATAGGTATCATAAGTTTTAGACAAATCAAAGAGGATGAATGGAGAGTGTGCAAAATGCTCACATTCAACAATGGTATATTTTGTTACTGGTTGAAATCATTTAGATGCCATTGTAGGAAGTGAAATCTTCTAGTAAGTGGGACTTCCTTCCCAGAAAAGGATGGAAATCTCGCTCTGAGCCACTTACTGTCCAATGAAGTGTTAAATGGTGGCAAGGTCATAGGTGATACAGTGTCTCCTGCCCAATGTTTTTGAAATAATGGGCACATACATGGCAGGCACCAACATACTCAAGGCTTTGGAGAGGAAAGGGAGTTTGGAAATGAGATGGGAATTGGAAAGGTTAAAGGAGCTAACTGAGCTTCTTTTCTTTAATTCAATATGGAGATTAAACTTACTTCTAGAAAATACCCAAGGAGAAGCAACTTTGACCCGGGAGGACTGCTGGATAGCTATTAGTTCAATGGGAATGAAATCAGTGGAATGGATCTCACAGATGAAATGAACTTAGAGAGGGCATATAAAGCTGACTCTTTGTGTTGAAGATGGCGGATGGAAAGGACAACTGTGAAGGGTATAACAACATGTTTGGTAGAGGAGAAAAGACCCAAAGGATTATGTTTTTTTTCTTCAGAATGATCCTAGAATATTGGATGGTTTTAATAACAGAGAATGAATTTTGATCTATATGATGTCGTCCAGCCATATATAATCACTTACTACAAAACCAGTTATGTTTCAGATATGCTCAAGTATGATTCCTTGATCTTGGAGAAAGAAGATTGAAAACAACTGTTTAAGAATTTAAGCAAACAAATTATTAATAATCTTTGCATCTTTATAGATAAGGATAAATGCATATTATAGCTACATCTTAGTTTTTGCCTCTTGCTGAGATTGTTTTAAAACAATACAACAAACCAGTGTTTGGAATTGGATGAGAGTGAAGGCCATTGATGTGGTAAAGGAACAGTGGGAGAAAGAACAGAACTTGGGGCAATTCTAAAGATAGCATAATTAGAGGATTAACTATGACAAATAATTTCAAATTGAAAATGTAAGAATACCCGTCATGTCCCATCATTTCCCTAAAGAACCAGACATGTATCTTTCTTATTGATTTCCCTTGTGAAATTAACTTCTTATGATTTTTGCCCACACGTGGATCTGATTTATTTTCATGTTGATCATAGATAAAACACATAGACTCAAATTATTTATATTTTGTTTTCTGCCTTTATTAATTTAACGTTTCTTCTTTGTTTAGTTTGCAATGCTGAGTTTGCTTTTGTCTGTAAATATTTACTTGTCTTAAATTACATTTGTTTTGGCATCTATCCACATGCTTTTAATTTCTAAGGGAAATTTCCAATTTGGCTTTTTGTGAAGTCTGTCTAATGTAAACAAGAGTTGAATGAAGAGGAATTATTGAAGAATTAAGTGGCAAAGGATGGGAAAGCCAAGGTTATCATATGTAATGTTTATTTTTATGACTTCACTATAACATAACCATAAGTTTTTATTTTTAAGGGGTGTATAATGGTGAACTGGCAAGGCAGCTGGTAATTAGGTATTTTGTTGAATTTTAGTTAGGTACAATTTTGTTTTGTTAGAAACATCTGTACATTATAAAACCTCATGAAATGTTCTGCAGGTCAATTTTAAATGTCACCAATGTAATATTGGTGTTTTTCTTTGTCACTTTAAAAAATGTTTCCACCACTTTCCATTCTATAATTATCAGGAATTAGTATCTTTAGAAGTCTCCCATGTTTGAACAGCAGTCCAACCTCTTGAATTTCTCATCTTTAGAACTATTATTCAGTTTGAATTATTTTTCTACTCAATTTAAAAATACACAATAAACAATTGGAGCTATGTATTCCCATTTTTTGGCAATGTGTGTTATTGAGTGACATTCACAAAGGGCTGTAATGGCTAACGTCAATGTTACATAATTTTCTGTTCATCCACTCATTAATTAAGCGACTGGCATCTTCTGCATCCATTTTGTGGATTCATGCTGCAGAAGAGGTGAAAGTGTTCATCACAGCCAGGACTTTGTGATGTTCTCATGGTTGGCACCATATTTAAACTTCAGGTGCACAGCACTGGAAGTGCTGCAAACCAGGAAGTTCCCCTCACACTCTGGTGCTTCAATGTTAGTATTGAGGAGATGGACCTGAAAAGCAAAGCTTGTACCTGCTTCATTGACCAAGACCTGGAGATGATGTTCGATAGGGTGGTAGAGAGGTGGGCTGTAGTTTTTCCAGCTGACTGCCAAAGGAGACCACGTCACTCTGAACTCCGGTGGAGGCCTTTATCAGCACTGTGTCCCGAGTGAAATGTGATGTCCAACAGTGCAGGAAGCAGGTGATTGATCTCCTCTGCACTGCAAGGCTAAGTGTTGCCATCTCTCTGCTACCTTACACTCACAAGGCATCATTTATTTATTCAAACTCTGCCACTGCAGAGGCTTCTTATGAAGGATCTTGAGCTACAATCTCATTATTGCATGCATCAGGCCTCTCAATGGCTCTCACTCACCTCAGCATCCAAACTACTAAGCCTTCCTACACTCTGCTTTCTACACTGTCACAGGGGCCACCTCACCATCTCTCCTGCCTCTCCGTCACCCTATCGATTAAAACCAACTTAGTCTATGAAGTTCTCATGTATTAAAAACAGATGCTGGAAGTTGAAAATTGATAGTCCATTTTTTAACCACTATTATAAAATCTCCAACAATGTATCACATCCTCTGCACTGCAGGGAGTGTCAGAAAGGTTGCTGTGATCATGCCTGGAGTTGAATTTGAATAAGAAATCTTGTGACTCAAGAGTATGAGCAATTGCGCCATGGCTGATGCTAACTTTAAGAATTCCTATACGGTCAGAGCTGAGCAACATCACTATACATGATCATCCACTGAGAAAATTCCTGCATCCTTGCTTTGTGTCTTCTACTTCACTTGCTATGACATCGTGCTTTGTTCAGCTATGTATTATTTCATTTTTAATTTGCTTGTTACTTTCTCTGCATGAAATCATTGGAGAATATAGAACATGCTGCATATCATGTAGCTTCTGAAAATCTAACTCTATTTGTAGCAGCATGTCTCTGCAATGTAATGCCGAACAATCAATTGCTTAAATTTATCTGTTTTGATTTTGCACGTCTTCTCTTCATTCATCTTAGAGTCATCTTCAATTGCAGCACAATAATGTAAAGTCTGGAATCTGAGTAATTGATTGGTTTATGCAATTATATCAGAGAACAGGGTACATTACAAGCATTGCACACATTTTGTCCTGATCATTTATTTATATGCATAACAGAAGAAACAAAATCACAACCAGCAGATTTTCATTTGCTGACATAAATTATGGACACAATATTTCCATGGCATATTTCAGTATCTCACACATCATAATAAAAATATAGCAAACATTACAGCATTTTGAATGTGCATGCTGTTTTGTACTGTATTTATATTCTACGTTTCTCATGGATAATATGAAATGCATATTCTGGTAACAGATCAAACTAAAAATTTAACATAAGAATGAAGCTGTCAATCAAGATGCAATTTCACCACGAATCCAGAAGAAATATTTGCATGTATGTATGCATTTTTGCAGTAGGTAAAATTATGATCAGTTTTCTTTTCATGGTGAATATTGTTACAATCTGTATCTATTGTGTCTGAAAGTGTGGTAAAAGCAGATCCAGTAGCAAGGGAATAGGATACACACTTGAAACAAGAAATGCTATAATGAAAAGGTCATGAGTTGGGACGAATTGGATAGCTCCTTTCAAAGACATATGAACATGATAAACTGAACGGTGTCTTTTTGTGCTGATAAAACATAAGAAAGACAGGGTAGTGAACCTATGAATCAAATGTAAAAAGGATATTTTTCCTGGTTAATGTGATCTACAACCATAAGACATAGTCTCAGAATATAAAGCAGACTATTTAGGACAGATGAGATTACTTACAGTGTGGAAACAGGCCCTTCAGCCCAACAAGTCCACACCAACCCATCGAAGCGCAATCCACCCCGACCCATCACCTAACACTACAGGCAATTTAGCACAGCCAATTCACCTAACCTGCACATTTTTGGACTGTGGGAAGAAACCGGAGCAAACCCACGCAGACAATGTGAAAACTCCACACAGTCGCCTGAGGCGGGAATTGAACCCAGGTCTCTGGCACTGTGAGGCAGCAGTGCTAACCACTGTGCCACCGTGCCGCCCAAATGAGGGGACACTTATTTGCTCAGAGGATGATTTGGAATTCTCTGCCCCACAGGGCTGTGAAAACATTGAGTATATCATGAGATATGGCAACAGCCCAGAAAAATGGCACTGAGCTGGATATTCAACCATGACTGAGAATAACAGGACAAGACTGGGGGCTTATTGACTTACTCCTGCTCCGTGTTCCTTAAATGGAATTCCATTGGTCTTCCAATGATGTTTAGGGTAAGGTGGGACCAGTTGCAATGAAATCCTTAGCCGATCATTTTTTTTAAAAAATCAACGTTCATTGCTTCATTTCAAGTTTGATATTCAATCGCCTTATGATGCAATGAATAGTAATCTAATCATTCCAAATTTGATTTTGCTACTTAGAATTCAGAAATCTGTTGCAGAACATGTTCTCATTTATATTTGCCAACAGATAACTATGTTTTAGGACTTGTGTTAATCAGATATCAAAGACTGCTGGTCTAATAAAAGGAAAAAATGCACTGTTCAGGATTATTTTCTACATTGATCTAAACATCAAAACTTGCATTTAAAAATCATGCATGATTTATGAACCACTTCACACAGGCATCAGCAAGCACTTTCATCTTTTAATAGAAATATTTATCCAATTATGATATCCATATATAAAATAGATAGAAGGTATATCTTTTCTAGCTGTAGATTTTTAAAAGCGAGATGAAGTAACAACTCAAACGAACAATCATTTTTGATCAACTGTTTGTTCAATGTGTTGAGTTGCTTCGACCTATGGCACAGGTTCTAGATTTTAAGTGTTTATTGATTTAGCAAATTGACTGAATGTGACATCATTGATATGCTGGCTGGATTTCAACTTCCATCACTTGGCAGCAAACTGGTTACAGTGGATCAGTCAATGAAAAATAGAAACTCAGAGCAGGAGAGTGCCATTTGAGCATGTTCCACCATTCAATACAATCATCATTGATCTTCTAGCTCAATGCTTTATTCCCACTTTCTCCTCACACATCTTGATGCCTTTAAAGCCTAAAATTATATCTATCCATTTCTTGAACATACTCAGTGACTTGACTTCCTCCTACAATAGAAAAATTCATAGGTTCACTCCCCTTTAGAATGAAGAAATGTTTCCTCACCTCATTCTTAAATGGTCTACTGTGTGTTCTGAGACTGTGTCCCTTATTCTGGGTTCTGGACTGCTCAACCTGGGAAAATATTCTCACTGAATCCAGTTTGTCCAGTCATAGAATCATAGAGATGTACAGCATGGAAACAGACCCTTTGGTCCAACTCATCCATGCCGACCAGATCTCCCAACCCAATCTAGTCCTGCCTGACAGCACTCAGCCCATATCGAAACCCTTCCTCTTCATATACCCATCCAGATGCCTTTTAAATGTTGCAATTGTACTAGCCTCCACCACTTTCTCTGGCAGCCCATTCCACACATGCACCACCCCTGTGTGAAAAAGTTGCCCCTTAGGTCTCTTTTATATCTTTCCCCTCTCACCCTAAACCTATGCTCTTGAGTTCTGGACTCCCCCACCCCAGGGAAAAGACCTTGTCAATAAAGCCCTGTTGGAATTTTTTGCATATCAATTAGATTCCCTCTTATCCCGTTAGAGCCTAAGGATAGAAGCCCAGTAGAACTAATCTCTCCTCATCGAACAGTTCTGCCACTCATGTCAGTTTAGTGAACCTTTACTGCACTCCCTCTCTGGTAAGTAGTCAGTTGTACGCTCTGGCCATAATTCATTTTCCTGTGATGTTAACTACCAATCAACCAACTGTCAGTTTTATACCTAATTATGACAAAATGTTAAAAATATGATATAACAAACTGATACTGAAGGATTTTGGGAAAAACAAATAGAAAACATGTATTAATAATACCTTAATGAAATTTGCACCAGACTGGGAGTGTCAAGAGAAACAGAGGAAATAATTCAAAACCTACAGAATGAGTTGGACAAAGTAAGCATTCGGGCTGATCAATAACAGATACAATTTAATTAAGAGAGTTCTGCGCCCAGGATGCGTGGTTGGGAGCAACAAGAACACTCTCAGCATCTGGTTGAAACAACTGAAAGCAAGCTGCCTTAGACACAATTGTCATGCATATTCCCGTAGTTAGAGTAACAATGACCTAAGCTAGTATGTCAGACAAATGCCATAATCCATCTGTACAATGTTTAAATCAGACTACACCATCAAATATGATTGCCTCTCACCTCTTAACAGTCAAACCTGGAAGGAACTAAGGAGTATTTGATAAGGTTGGCCTCCAATTTCAGAAGTCTGAGTTATTAGAAAAACCTAGAGAATGCCAGCTCTTTTCAGCATATAAGGGGCAAAGGTCATTTTAAAGGGGTAAAGGGTTTTGTTAAAGTTAAATCTAGACTACTACTTTAAATTGAATTGAAGAAGAACCACGTTTCAATTCATAAAACGTGGTTGCTTTCAGGAAATTATTTTTCATCCAAAGGATGACATCAATATGGAATGGATTAAAGGTCACTTATAGCTCTGTATATCAATTCCTAATGAAGAAGGGCTTGAAGATATCGTAGATCTGATACAGTACAAACAATGCTCAAAATCATATTCATTTCAGCCTCAGATTTCCTTATTATTTCCATCTCATGTTTACTCTAACTTCATTCAAAGAAAACTTTGGCCTTTTGAAAACAACAGGCAGAATTCAGACAGATGAATCCTCCCCAAGCAGTTCAGTGCTCAGAACAAATCAGGTCAATGCATGGCTGCCTAAGTAACAGTGCCAATGACTAACCTCACTACAGTACATTGGCTTTGCACATAGGCATTACAAATTACACTCTGTTCCTGCAATAACCGTCCTTTACAGTGAAAGTTTTCGGTAATTTTGTACTTTTGAAAGAAAAATTCCATTTATGAAAATGAATCTGGGGTTAAATATAATAGGTGCATTCACCATCCCATTCCCAATACAAAGAGGAGCTCCTTCCGAATTCATATTGAAAGCCATTTCTAATCCTCATTGGCCATATATAGGACCTAGTCCTAATCTATATAGGGTGTACGTTGGCCCTAATGTGTTTTTAATAAGTCACAGGGCATTAAGGCCCATTTAGTTAAACATTGTATAAAAAGTTAGTACTCTCAATTCTTTTGCATAAATGGTTTAAATACAAGTTTTCCTCCAGGCTTACTAAAATGCATATGAAGCATTGTTTCTTCAGTCGTTGCTCATGACTCCCCCAGTACCAAATCAATTTTCTTTCATGAGAATTGCATACTGATCTTACATTTTCTAGTATAGAAGGATGACTGGAGGCCACTCAGAAACAAAGTAAGTGATGTGTTCTCTGTTTATATTAAGTCTAGTAACATGAACACTGTGATGGGTTTCTTACAGGGAACAATAATCAGAAACTTTATTCACAAAGCAACTAAGTACATTATACCCTTAACGCAGACATCAATGTGGTCTGGGTTCTATCACTCAGCAAGCTGGTTGACTCATTGATTTTCTTGATATTCTGTAAAATACAGAAACAGTTATTCAGAATGGGTCTAGTACCTTTAGACAAGAATATCACATGGCATATATGTTGCACAAATGGCATCACTTTCCTAAAGTTCCATGCAAGCCTGATCGTTGTAAAAGTTGGTTACTGCAGGAGCAGAGTGTAATTTGTAATGCATGTCATTGACAATGTACTGTAGTGAGATTAGTCACTGGCACTGCTACTAAGGCAGTCATTCTTTGATCTGCTTGTTCTAAGCTTTGAACTAACTGGGGAGGATTCATCTGTCTGAGTTCTGATTCCCTGCCTGTTGTTTGCAGAAAGGCCAAAAATTTCTGTGAATATAGTTAAAATACATAGATACATGTAATATCATAGCATGCTCCCATTTTCCTTTGAAGATTAAGATTTCTCCCATGAGAAATATGTACAAGGATTCAGATCAAAAATAGCCAACATGCATTTACACACTTTGAGGTGATATTGAGATTTAGAATGTGACAGGCTCTATTCTGGTACAGTTCAGGAAATTGTTTAATGTGTTCAGGCCATCTACAGACAATGGTATGTTTCAGCTCTTGTCATCAGATGTAGCGTGTAAAATTTATTCCATGTTGTTATAAGCAAAGTTGATTTGAATGATCTTCCACCTCATATCCAAGAAGATTTACTTGTAGATTTAATGGTACATCGTTTTTATTAACTGGATTTAGGAACAAACTCAAGCACCCAAGGTTATTACCTCGGTACTGGTTTGTACTAGATCACTAGGTCATAACTTTGGATTTTGGTGGGAGTAATCTGCAGCTTTGCTGTTCCATTTGTAAGTGACTACCTGCAAAACAATTCCAAAATAATGATTAGTTTGGTCTGTAAACTGTTCAAAGAACCATTTGAGAGGCATTGTAACCAAATGTGATGGTCGTGCCTTGCAACAGACATGTACCAAGGCCTTTTTGATATGTGTATATCTCCAGAATGGTAGGTTTAGATGAGTATTTGTATTGGAGTAAGTATTTTTTTTAGATTAGATTACTTAGTGTGGAAACAGGCCCTTCGGCCCAACAAGTCCACACCGATCCGCACCCACCCAGATCCACTCCCCTACATTTACCCCTGCACCTAACACTATGGGCAAGTCAGCATGGCCAATTCACCTAACCTGCACACTTTTGGACTGTGGGAGGAAACCGGAGCACCCGGAGGAAACCCACGCAGACACTGGGAGAATGTGCAAACTCCACATAGACAGTCGCCTGAGGCGGGAATGGAACCCGGGTCTCTGGTGCTGTGAGGCAGCAGTGCTAACCACTGTGCCACCCATAAATTATTGAATGCAAATTCCATTGTCACCCAGGGAGGATTTGAACCCGGATCACCAGAATATTACCTAAATCTCTGGATTAATAGTCCAGTGGTAATATCACTAGGCCATCACCTCCTCCCCTATTTTATTAGATGATTCAGCATCTGTCAAGGTTCAAAAGGTATGTCGTCTATCATCCTGATATAGTCATGGTGTAACTTTACACAGAGATCTCTGATAGAAGAGACTTACGTCGTACATTCTCGAGTACATTGTGACAAGAAGTTGAAAAAGTGAGGAACTTCTGCAGATTGGATTGAAGGCAGACAAGCGGGGCCTGATGGTCTACTACTTAGGGTGTTAAAGGAATTGTGGCAGAGGTAATGGATCCATTGTTTATAATATTCCAAAGTTCTTTGATGGCAGAAAAGGTTTCACTAGATTGAAAAAAATTAATACAACATTCTTATTCAAAAAGGGAAGGAAGCAGAAATTAGGAAATTATAGACCATTAGTTTAACAAGTGCTGTTGGGAAATTGTTAGAATCCACAATTAAGGAAGAAATAAATGGACATTTAGCAAATCAAAATATCATTCATCAGGGTCAGCATAGTTTTATGAAGGCTAAGTCGTGCTTGACTAATTTGCTGGGGTTCGGCAAAGATGTAATAAGTAAGGTAGATATTGGGGATCTTGTACATGTAGTATATCTTCCAGAAGGCCAGTTAGGGTGGAGCACAAAAGGTTAATATGCAAGATAAGATTACATGGGGTTAGGGGTAACTTATTAGCTTGGACAAAAGATTGGCTAACAAATGGAAAGCAGGCAGTAAGGATAAATGGGTCTTTTTCTGTTTGGAAAAATGTAACCAGGGGGTGTCACGAAGTTCGGTCCTCAGGCCCCAACAATTTACAAACTATGTTGATGACTTGAATGCAGGTATGGAAAGTACTACAGGTTGTTCTGCTATAACGCAACAGTTGTGTTCCTCTGCAACATTGAGTTATAGAAAACCGCTGTAAAATTGCACTGTAGGAGATAATGCTATGGAAAACCCGGATATACCCATTCAGCAGTGTTATGCAAACAATGTCCACAATTCATCAATCACGTCGTAGCCAATTCGCACTGACAAACTGCACGTTATAGAAGAGCTACCTGTATAGCTAAATTTGTAGTTGACACTAAAATAGGTGGGAAAGTAACTTGCAATGAAGAAATAGGAAATTTACAAATAGGTATGGATAGAATAGCTGAACAGGTCAAATTTGGCAGCTGAAGTTCGAAGTTGATAAGTGTGAAGTTATCCATTTTGGTCAGAAGAATAGAATGGTAAATGAAGTGGAACTTCAAAGTGCTTCTGGGCAGAGGGATGTGAGTGTCCTTGTGCATAAATCACAGAAAACGAGTATGCAGGCACAGCAGTGGTAAAGAATGCAAATGGAATGTATTTATAGCTAACTGACTACAGTATAACAGTAGAGAACTGTTGCTGCAACTGTATAAGGCATTAGTGAGTCCACACCTGGAATACTGTGCACAGTTTTGGTCTCCTTACTTGTATTGGAGGCAGTTCAGAGGAAGCTCACTAGATTGCTTCTAGAGATGAGCGGTTTGCCTTCTGAAGAGAGATTGAGCAGTTTAGGCCTATATTCTCTGGAGTTCAGAAGAATGAGGAGATGTAATTAAGGGATTTAAGATGCTAAAAGGGATTGACAAAGTAGATCTAGAGAGGATGTTTCCTCATATTGAGCATTCTAGAATGAGGAGTCAGTTTTAGAATAAGGAGTAGTAGATTTAAAATAGGGACGAGAAGAAATTTCTTCTCTCAAAGTATTGTAAATAAGTGGAATTTACTACCTCAGTGTAGTGGATGTTGGGGTTTGAAACTTTATTGCTGGAACAGCACAGCAGGTCAGGCAGCATCCAGGGAACAGGAGATTCGACGTTTCGGGCACAGGCCCTTCTTCAGGAATTCCTGACCTGCTGTGCTGTTCCAGCAATGAAGTTTCAACTTTGATCTCCAGCATCTGCAGACCTCACTTTCTCCCCATAGTGGATGTTGGGACATAGTGTAAATTTAAGGAGGAGATAGACAGGTTTTTAATTAATAATGAGTTCAAAAGTTATGGAGAGCGGGCAGGGAAGTGGAGTTGAGATAGATAAAATCAGTCATGATTATACTAAATGGTACAGCAGGCTGGAGGGGTTGAATTGCTGACTCCTGCCCCTAGTTATTATGTTTTGGTTTGTTTGTCATGGGGCATAAATACCTTCTGTATATCGTCAATCTTGGCAGGGTTAGGTCTGGTCTAGCTGGATGAGTATATGGGATGAAAGCAGTTTATTTGGTTTGCATTATTCTGATACTTCCCACTGTTAAAGACAAGGCTATTTTTCTTCATCACCGGACTGAGAAGATGAAGGTTGCCATCGTGCTTGTGGTTGATCTTTCCTCAAACTGCAAAGTTATCAAAAACACAAGGACAACCTGGGACATTCTCTATAATTTGAATCGTGTGCGGCAACAAGATTACTTGACTGGCAGATAGCCCAAATAGTAGGATTAGAAAGTAACAATGAAAATAAGTGAAGAAGGAAAGCTTGTCTGAATCCGGTGAACTCTGCAGAGAACCATTTTTTGTGGGAAGTTGTTAGCGTCGTAAAATTGGGGTTGAGCTTCTCCTGACTGGGAATTTTATGTGGACATTTTTTCAATGCACAATTTAGCCATCTGGAGTTCACTGGTAACATATGTTGCATTTTTTTTAAGCACACAGGTGACGGAGTTCCATCACTTGATTTGATTCTCGACCATGACGTGTTCCATTGCATCTAATTTCATTTTGCAATTACCCTGTGTATGGGCACTATACTAGTAAGCAGGGTTGTTTGTAGGCTTTGCATCATTTTTAAGATGTTGGGCTGTTTTGGAAACTGCCAATAGTCTCAATCGAATCTGGGTCTTGATTTGTGAGATCATGGATGGAGTCAATTCTTTATCAGTGATCCTTGGTACCACAATGTACATTTTAGCCCCTTTATAGATCCCTATGATGCTAGGCTTCATGCACACTATCAAACCAACAATGGCTGGACCACATACTTTCACAATGTGGAAAGTTTCTGGTGTCCATCAAGAAGAACCATAATAATTTGTGAATAACAATGACAATACTTGGAATTTCACATCCACGAAAAACAGTGAGCTTGTCATGTGTGAGCTTCACCATTTGCCTGCATGCATTTCATCTAGAATGAGTAATGGAATAATGTTAGCACTCATAACTGTATCAATTTTGGCTTGTAGTCTTGAGTTGTCCATGTTTTTTCAGAGAGCCATAATCTTGATCACTAATGAAAGATCAGTTCTTCCAATGTTATCAATGTCATGTCAGATTGACTGTATGTATGATTTGGTTAGGATCTGAAAGTTGCTTTGTTACAGGTATTTCCTGAAATTCATCCACATGTTTGCATTTGATGGGTCTAACTTTGATAACGTCCTTTAGTGGAATCCTTTCCATGTATTATTGTTGAGATTTGTGCTGTTCTTGGGCTGTTCCTGATGATTAGACCTCTGTCCTTGTCCAATGCCTGTTTGTGGCACACAGCTTATAAGTATTGTCGCATTTGGACACTGTTTTAAAATTAAATAAAGTGCATCTCATGTGTAATTGGATGGTTTACTGACTTTGCTTATCATTGCAACTATTGTTTCAGATTCAAGCATTTGGAGGTATTGTCCTGCAACAATAACCTGAAACCTTCATCCAGCTTCAAACAGTACATCACTTGCATGTCCTTTATCTCAGACAGTGTTCTTCGGAGTTCCTTGATTGGTGTTGAAGCTATCACCAATTAAACAATTCTTTCTGCCTGTTCTTCCTCATTGCACCTTTGCACCAGCATCTGCTAATAAACTAGCCACTTGCTTCACTTGGCTGCTACCTGTAGGATATAAACTCCCATCTGGAAATGTAAACTTTACCCTCTTTACATCTTTAAGCTATTGGAGGAGAAATGTTCCTCCAATAGCTTAAAGATGTTTTCAGGATCATTGTCAGATAAGTCTAAGGAATTAACCCTTCTCAAACCTTCTATTGCTCAGAACAATGAGGAGTTTGACCACTTTCTGTTTTGATTATTTGGGTTCTCTCGTAAAACATTAGTAGTTTTCTCCATGTTGATAATTTTATTTTCTTTTGTAGCTTGCACGTTATATGCCTACTTTATTGTTACAGCATTTGCAAAAATCCTTGCAAACTTGTTGATGAACTGTCACTACTGAAGTACATTGTACAGCTTTATTGCCCAATTGTAGCTATTGTTTTTTTTTTAAAAAAGAAAAAATCTAGGCCAATTCATCCCTCTTCTTCTGACCTGGTGACTCCAGTTTCTTCTGTGAATATTATATTGTTGCCCAGCTTATTAAGGACACCTGATGAGCATAGACTGCAACAATCCAGTACTCATGGTCTCAAGCAATCTGGTGGTCTCGTCTCCAAGTTATTGCATTTCTTTCACTGTGCTGAGAGAAGAACTACAGTGTATTGCAGTGGAAAATAGTATAGAAAATCAGTGGTTGTTCATTGTAATTTCATTGGTCTCAATGGAATTTAAGGTAGCTGCTATTCATGCCCAAATGAGTTTTGGGCATCTTATTCACATTTTGCATGACTTTCCAAAAATCAGAATGACAGAATCAAGTGACAGTTTGACAGAGAAGAATATTGAAAATCACAGAGAACACACTTGCTCCCACTCTGTTCATTATTTTACACCATTGGGCCTATTCTACTCCAATACATTACTTGGAAGTTAATTGATCAAGTGACAGTTTGACAAAGGAGAATATTGAAAATCACTGAAAACAGTCCTGCTCACACTCTGTTCATTATTTTAAACCATTGGGCCTATTCCACCAAAACACATTAGCTGGGAAGTTAATTGATCACACTTCTACAGAATGGCATATACACCTTTACATGCCTTCCCTCAAAGAGATTGCTCTGCTAAGAAGTAAGCAGAAGCTCTTTGAATTGATTCTTACTTGCTGGTAACGCTGTACATTATGTGCCACCAAGCTGTGCCATGATATCCCTGATTATTGGTAACTCTAGTAACATGAACAATAGGCAGCATTCCTATGCTGCACAGTGGCTCAGTGGTTAACACTGTTGCCTCACAGAACCAGGGACCCAGGCTCAATTCCAACCTCGGGTGACTATCTGGGTAAATTTCACAAGTTCTCCCTTTGTCTGAATGAGTTTCTTCCCACAGTCCAAACATGTGGAAGTTAGGTGAATTGGCCATGCTGAATTGCCCAAAGTGTCCAGAGATGTGCAGGCTAGGTGGGCTATTCATAGGAAATGCAGGATTACAGTGATGTGGTGGATCTGTGTGGGATGCACTTCAGAGGGATGGTGTGGACTTGATGGGCTGAATGGTTTGCTTCCACACTTAGGGATTTTATTAGTACAGTATTGTAAACATATTGACAAAGGAGGTAAATACCTTGCAATTTCCACCGACATTGATATCACTGAACAAGTAAATTGACTAGTTTAACTTTCCTGATGGATTACAAAGTAGAGTAGCAGCTATTTAACATGAAGCTGATACTGGTACAGAAGATCACAGAGTATGATGTCACATGTCATCATTTAACCCTTGTAAAAGTAAATATTTGCCTGGTCATAACTACATCTGATATCTCAACAGTAAGCTTTGTTTTGTTTTTGTCAACTTGATGGAGAAACCAGATATTCCACTGCATAAAGCCAACAAACTGCACCAGAGCATCTTTTCAATTACAGACACAGATTTTTCTGTTATAATGCAACAGTTATGTTCCTCTGCAACCTCATGCTATAGAAAGTTGTACTATGGAAAATCGCTGTATAAAATCGTGCTGTCGAAGATTGCTGGATTCTGGGTAATCCAAGATGGAGGATGGGAAAAATTTCTGGCTGTAACAGAAATGTTTTGAATTTTTTTAGGTGTTGGAGGTGATTTCCGCGAATTCCAGGAGCAGCATTTACTGTTTTATATGCTGTTGCATTATTCTGGAACTTTGGAGAAAAAAAGTCAAAACTACAGCACTTTTAAAAGGGAAAGAAACAGACAAAGGAAGCACATGGTGAGGTCAATGCAGGAGAGAGAGAGAAAGAAACCCACACTGCTCCCTGACACAGCAGTGAACCTGCACAGTTACTGCCTTTGCTGTTGAATTCATGTATCGCTGGACATTGGAGTGGGTCTGAGAAAATTAACAAACAGTGAAATTCATAACTGAGCTTGGAGGACCCTGTTTGGGAGAGGTTGCCGCACAGAAACAGATAAGTGAATAGCTTTAAGTGTGTCCCTACAGTAAATCTGCAGTAGTGAATAGAGTGGGTTCTTTCTTGATTATATGTTTTATTGAGATATGTCTCTTGATTAAACTCAAAAATATAAGCCACAAATATTAAGTTAGCCTGGAGCATTGTTTTGTAGAGGGATAAGACAGTGCTATTTTCTGGGTCTGTAGATTGAAAGAAGCAAAAATGGCCTTTAGTAGAGTGATATGCTCTTCTTGTTGGATATGGGAGTTTAGGGAGAGTTTACATGTTACTGAGGATTATGTCTACAATAAATGCCATTGGTTGTGAATCCTATCAGATCAAATGGATCGGTTGGAAAGACAATTAGAGGCAATAAGGAATTTACAAGAGCAAGGAGGCAGTTATAGGAAGGGAGAAAAGTTGTAGATAGAGTCATGTAGATGGGTTAACTCCAGGAAAGGTGAAAGAAGTAGGCAGGTAGTGCAGGAGTCTTCTGTGGCTATCCCCATTTGAAACCAGTATGCTGTTTTGGAAAACGTAAGGGGTGACAGATTCTCAGGGGAATGTAGCATGAACAGCCAAGTTTCTGGTATTGAGACTGGCTCTAATGCAAAGAGGGGTACATCAGGTTTCAAGAGAGTGATTGTGTTAGGGAGCTCCCTAGTCCAAGGCACAGACAAATGTTAAAATCAGAAAAGTGTGTTGCCTCCCTTGGTGCCAGGATCAAGGATATCTCAGAAAGTGCAAAATGTTCTCAAGGGGTAAAGGGCCTACCAGGAGGTCATTGTACACATTGGAACCAATTACATAGGAAGAGAAAAGGATGAGATTCTGAAGGGAGAACATAGAGAGTTAGGCAGGAATTTAAAAAGGAGATTCTCGACAGTGTTAATATCTGGATTATTCCTAGTGCTGGGAGCTAGTGAGGGTAGAAATAGTAGGATAGAGCAGATTGGTGTATGGGAGAAGGATTCACATTGTTGGATAATTGGAATCTCTTCTGGATTGGAAGTGGCCTGTACAAGAAGGATGAATTGCACCTGAATTGAAAGGCGACTAATATACTGGCAGGGAGATTTGCTAGAGCTGCTTAGGAGGATTTAAACTAGTGAGGTGGGGAGGTGGGGTGTTAGTAGGACCTAGGGAGATAGTGAGGAAAGAGATCAATCTGAGACTGGTACAGTTGAGAAAAGGAGTGAGTCAAACAGTCAGGGCAAGCAGGGATAAAGCAGAGAACAAGGTAGGATTGATAAATTAAACTGCATTTATTTCAATGCAGGAGAACTAACAGGGAAGGCAGATGAGCTCAGGGCATGGTTAGGAACATGGGACTGGGATATCATAGCAATTAGAGAAAAGAGGCTCAAGGATGGAAAGAACTGGTAGCTTAATATTCCAGGATACAAATGCTACAGGAAGGATAGAAAGGGAGGTAGTAGAGGAGGGGGAGTGACGATTTTGATAAGAGATGGCATTACAGCTGTAGTGAGGATGGATATTCCCTGAAATACATCCAGGGAAGTTATTTGGGTTGAACTGAGAAATACAAAAGGGATGATCACCTTATTGGGATTGTATTATAGACCCCCCTAATAGTCAGCAGGAAATTGAGAAACAAATTTGTAAAGAGATCTCCGTTATCTTTGGAATAATAGGGTGGTTATGGTAGGGGATCTTAACTTTCCAAACATAGACTGGGACTGCCATAGTGTTAAGGGTTTAGATGGAGAGGAATTTGTTAAGTGTGTACACTGTACAAGAAAATTTTCTAATTCAATATGTGGATGTACATCCTTGAGAAAGTGCAAAACTTGACCTACTCTTGGGAAATAAGGCAGGGCAGGTGACTGAGGTGTCAGTAGGGGAGCGCTTTGGGGCCAGTGACCGTAATTCTATTAGATTTAAAATAGTGATGGAGAAGGATAGACCAGATCTAAAAGTTGAAGTTCTAAACTTGAGAAAGGCTAATTTTGACAGTATTATGCAAGAACTTTCAAAAGCTGATTGGAGGCAGATGTTCGCAGGTAAAGGGATGGCTGGAAAATGGGAAGCCTTCAGAAATGAGATAACGAGAGTCCAGAGACTGTATATTCCTGTTAGGGTGAAAGAAAAGGCTGGTAGGTGTAGGGAACGCTGGATGACTAAAGAATTTGAGGGTTTGGTTAAGACAAAGAAAGAAGCATATGCCAGATATAGACAAGATAGATCGAGTGAATCCTTAGAAAAGTACAAAGGCAGTATGAGTATATTTAAGAGGGAAATCAGGGGTCAAAACAGGGACATGAAATAGCTTTGGCAAATAGGGTTAAGGAGAGTCCAAGGGAATTTTAGAAATACATTAAGGACAAAAGGGTAACTGGAGAGAGAATAGGGCCTCTCAAAGATCAGCAAGATAGTCAATGTGTGGAACCGCAGGAGATGTGGATGATGCTAAATGAGTATTTTGCATCAGCGTTTACTGTGGAGAAGGACATGGAAGATATAGAATGTGGGGAAATAGATGGTGACATCTTGAAAAATGTTCATAGTACAGAGGAGGAGGTGCTTGATGTCTTGAAATCATAAAAGTGGATAAATCCCCAGGACCTGATCAGGTGTACCCTAGAACTCTGTGGGAAGCTAGCGAAGTGAAGAAAGGTGGTAAGGAAAAGCCAGAGAGCTATAGACCAGTGAGCCTGACATCGGTGGTGGGCAAGTTGTTGGTGGGAATCCTGAGGGACACGTTTTACAAATATTCGGAAGGGCAAGGACTGATGAGGGATAGTCAGCATGGCTTTGTGCTTCGGAAAGTATGTCTCACTAACATGATTGAGTTTTTGAAGAAGTAACAAAAAGGATTGATGAAGGCATATTTTATGTATATGGCCTTCAGTAAGGTGTTCAAATAGTTCCTCATGGTAGACTGGTTGGCAAGGTTAGATCACATGGAATACAGCAAGAACTAGCCTATTGGATATAGAACTAGCTTGAAGGCAGAAGACAGAGGGAGTGGTGCAGAGTTCCCTTTCAGACTGGAGGCCTGTGACCAATGGTGTGCCGCAAGGATCGATGCTGAGTCCACTACTTTCCATTATTTATATAAATGATTTGGATGTGAAAATAAGAGGTATAGTTAGTAAATTTGCAGATGACACCAAAATTGGAGGTGTAGTGGACAGTGAAGGAGGTGCCTCAGAGTACGATGGGATCTTGATCAGATGAGCCAATGGGCTGAGGAGTGGAAGATGGAGTTTAATTTAAATAAATGTAAGGTGCTGCATTTTGCAGAGGCAAATCAGGGCAAGACTTATACACTTAATGGTAAGGTCCTGGGAAGTGTTGCTGAACAAAAAGACCTTGGAGTGCAGGTTCATAATTCCTTGAAAGGCGCAGCTGGTTAGGATTGTGAAGAAGGCATTTGGTAAGCTTTCCTTTATTGGTCAGAGGATTGAGTAAAGGAGTTGGGAGGTCATGTTATGGCTGTAGAGGTCATTGGTTAAGCCACTTTTGGAATATTGTGTGCAATTCTGGTCTCCCGTCTATAGGAAGGATGTTGTGAAACTTGAGAAGGTTCAGAAAAGATTTACAAGGAAGTTATCAGAATTGAAGGTTTTGAGGTATAGGGAGAGGCTGAATAGGCTGGGATCGAAGAGTGTGGTGGTAGAAAAGCACAGCAATCAGGCAGCATCCGAGGAACAGGAGGATGAATGTTTCAAACATAAGGTCTTCTTCAGGAATCGGGGGTGGCCAAAGGGGTGGCCCAAGGGGGCTGAGAGCTAAATGGGAGGGGGATGGGGCTGGGGGAAGGTAGCTGAGAAGGCGATAGGCAGATGAAGTTGGGGGTGAAGGTGATAGGTTGGAGAGGAGGGTGGAGCGGATAGGTGGGAAAGAAGATGGACAGGTAGGACAGGTCAAGAGGGCAGTGTCAAGTTGGAAGTTTGGATCTAGGATATGGTGTGGAGAGGGGAAATGAGAAACTGGTGAAATCCATATTGATCCTGTATGGATACCTGCACTTCTCCATCCACATCCATAAGAGATTTACCTGCACTTCCATACACATCATCTACTGTATCTGGCCTCCTTCTTCAAAGACTGAAATTTCCCCTCCCAAATAGTCAATGATGCCCTCCAGCGCATCTCCTCCACTTCTCACACCTCCACCCTTGAATCCCACTCCTCCAATTGCAACACAGATGAACCTCCCAGTCCTCACCTTCCACCGCCCCCTCCCCCCAACCTCTGGATACATCGCATTATCCTCCGCTATTTCCACCACCTATAAACAGACCCCACCACCAGAGATAGGTTTCCCTCCCCAATCCTATCTGCATTCCGTAAAGACCATTCCCTCTGCGATTCCCTCATTAGATCCACACCCCCGACCCACCAACCCATCCTCCCCTCCCGGCACCTTCCCCTGCCCCCGCAAGAATTGCAAAACCTGCGCCCATACCATCCCCCTTACCTCCGTCTAAGGCCCCAAAGAACCTTATATATCCGTCAGACTTACCTGAACTTCCACACACGTCATCTACAATATCCGTTGCTCCCGACTGAATAGGCTGGGGCTTATTCCCTGGAGTCTCAGAGGCTCAGGTGTGATCTTACGAACATTTATAAATCATGAGGATAAATAGACAAGGTCTTTTACCTGGGGTGGGGGAGTCCAGAACGAGAGGGCATAGATTTAAGGTGAGGGGGAAAGCTTTAGAGGGGACCTAAGGGGCAATTGATTTCCCACAAAGGATGGTGCATGTATGGAATGAGGTGCCAGAGGAAGTGGTGGAGGCTGGTACAATTAAAACATTTAAATGGCATCTGGATAGGTGTATGAATAAAAAGGGTTTATAGCTATATGTGCTAAATGCTGGCAAATGGGACTAGGTTAGATTCGGATATTTGGTTAGCATGGAGGAGTTGGACCGAACGATCTGTTTCCATGCTGTACATCTCTCTCACTCTAAGTCAGCTTTGGAAGCCTTGGCCAGAAGTGGAAATCTCTTGGGTGCGTAAAATATAAGTGCAAATCAGCAGTCCAATAGTGACTGCCTGTCTTTGGAAGCTTCAGCCGAATATTGCTTGATTGATTTCTTGTTGTCACATGTAACTAGAAACAGTGAAAAGTGTTGTTTTGCATGCTATAGAGGCAGATTGTACTGTACAAAGTGCATCAGGATAGCAGAATAGAATGTCCAAAATACATTGTTCCAGCCACAAAGAAGATGAAGACAGAGAGAGAGAGAGAGAGATCAGAATTAACATTTGAAAATTCTGTTCAAATATCTGATAACAGCGGGAAGATGTTCTTGAATATATTCGCATGTGCATTCAAACTTTTATATCTTCTGCCCACTGGAGGAGGGTGGTAAGGGTGTTTGATTATACTGGAAATGTGTTGCTGGAAAAGCGCAGCAGGTCAGGCAGCATCCAGGGAATAGGAGAGTCGACGTTTCGGGCATAAGCCCTTCTTCAGGGCTTATGCCCGAAACGTCGACTCTCCTATTCCCTGGATGCTGCCTGACCTGCTGCGCTTTTCCAGCAACACATTTCCAGCTCTGATCTCCAGCATCTGCAGACCTCACTTTCTCCTGTTTGATTATACTGGTTACTTTCCTGAAGCAACGGGAAGTATAGATGAAATCAATGAATGGAAGGCAGGTTTATGTGATGAACTGGGCTGCATTCATGATTCTGTAGCTTCTTGCATTCTTCAGAAGAGCAGTTGCCATACCACAGTGTGATGCATCCAGATTGGATGCTTTCTACAGTGCATCTAAAAACATTGGACATGCTGAATGAGGAAGTGGAGGTGATATTGTGCTTTCTTGACCATCGTGTGAACTTGGGTGAATGGACAAATTGTTAGTGATCATCACTCCCAGGAACTTGACACTTTTGACCATCTCCACCTCAGCACCATTGACGCAGACAGGGGCATGCCTTCCACTCCGCTTCCTGAAGTCAATGACCGGCTTCTTCATTTTGTTTTTGTTAATGGAAAGATTAGTGTCTTTATACCATGCATCTAAGCAATCAATCTATTTCCTGTATTCTGTCTTATCAGTGTTTGAGATCTGACCCACAACAGTGGAGTCATCAGCAAACTTGTAAATGGAGTTGGGGCTGAATTTGGCCACACAGTCATGAGTGGATAAGGAGTATCGTGGGGTTGAGTACGCAGACTTGCAGGGCACTTGTGTTGAGGATTATGGTGGAGAATGTGTTGTCACCTATTCTTACTGATTGTGGTCTATGGGTAAGAAAGTCAATGATTCAGTTACAGCGTGGGGAGCCGAGACCTAGGTCTTGCAGTTTAGAAGTGTGTTTCTTTGGAATTATGGTGTTGAAGGTGGAACTGCAGTCATTAAATAGGAGTCTGACACAGGTATCTTTGTTATCCAGATGTTCCAGGGATGAGTGTAGAGCCAGGGAGATGGCGTCTGCCTTGGACTTATTGTGTCAGAAGGTGAATTGAAAAGGATCAAGGCAATCTGGGAGTCTGGAATTGATGTGATCAATGACCAATCTCTTGAAGTACTTCATAACTATGGAGGTCAGAGCCATCGGGCTGTAGTCATTGAGGCATCCTGCATGATTTTTCTTTGTCACTCGGGTGATGGTGGTCTTCATGATGCAGATGGGGACTTCAGGTCATAGTAAGGAAAGCTAAAAGATATCTGTGAATCCTAACACCAGCTGGTCCACAAAGGATCTGAGTGCATGGCGGTGAGTCCATCCAGGCCTATCACTTTCTGTGGGTTCACTCTCAAGAAGTTGAAACTTTATTGCTGGAACAGCACAGCAGGTCAGGCAGCATCCAGGGAACAGGAGATTCGACGTTTCGGGCACAGGCCCTTCTTCAGGAATGAGCAGAGAGTGTTCAGCAGGAGAAGATAAAAGGCAGGGAGGAGGGACTTGGAGGAGGGGCGTTGGAAATGTGATAGGTGGAAAGAGGTCAAGGTGAGGGTGATAGGTCGGAGTAGGATGGAGGCGGAGAGGTCAACAAGAAGACTGCAGGTCAGGAAGGCGGTGCCGGGCTGGAGGGATTCAGCTGAGACAAGGTGGGGGGAGGGGGGATGAAGAAACTGGTGAAGTCCAAGTTCATCCCCTGCGGTTGGAGGGTTCCCAGTCGGAAGATAAGACGCTCCTCCTCCGACCGTCGGGTTGTTGTGGTTTGGCGGTGGATGAGTCCAATGACCTGCATATCCTCGGTGGAGTGGGAGGGGGAGTTGAAATGCTGTGCTACAGGGTGATTGGGTTGGTTCGTCCGGGTGGCCCAGAAGTGCTCTCTGAATCGCTCCGCAAGTAGGCGGCCTGTCTCCCCAATATAGAGGAGGCCACACCGGCTGCAGCGGATGCAGTAGATGATGTGGGTGGAGGTGCAGGTGAATCTGTGGCGGATATGGAAGTTTCCCTTGGGGCCTTGAAGAGAAGTGAGGGGGGAGGTGTGGGATTCCCCTCCCCTATCATATATTTCCCTCCCCTCCCCTATCAGATTTCCGTAGAGACCACTCCCTCCGCAACTCCCTTGTCAGATCCACACCCCCCACCGAACCAACCACCACTCCCGGCACCTTCCCTTGCAACCGCAGGAGGTGCAACACTTGCGCCCACACCTCCCCCCTCACTTCTCTCCAAGGCCCCAAAGGAAACATCCATATCCGCCACAGATTCACCTGCACCTCCACCCACATCATCTACTGCATCCGCTGCAGCCGGTGTGGCCTCCTCTATATTGGGGAGACAGGCCGCCTACTTGCGGAGCGATTCAGAGAGCACCTCTGGGCCACCCGGACGAACCAACCCAACCAACCTGTAGCACAGCATCTCAACTCCCCCTCCCACTCCACCGAGGATATGCAGGTCATTGGACTCATCCACCGCCAAACCACAACAACCCGACGGTCGGAGGAGGAGCGTCTTATCTTCCGACTGGGAACCCTCCAACCGCAGGCGATGAACTTGGACTTCACCAGTTTCTTCATCCCCCCTCCCCCCACCTTGTCTCAGCCAAATCCCTCCAGCCCGGCACCGCCCTCCTGACCTGCAGTCTTCTTCTTGACCTCTCCGCCTCCACCCTACTCCGACCTATCACCCTCACCTTGACCTCTTTCCACCTATCACATTCCCAACGCCCCTCCTCCAAGTCCCTCCTCCCTACCCTTTACCTTCTCCTGCTGAACACTCTCTGCTCATTCCTGAAGAAGGGCATGTGCCCGAAACGTCGAATCTTCTGTTCCCTAGATGCTGCCTGACCTGCTGTGCAGTTCCAGCAATAAAGTTTCAGCTTTGATCTCCAGCATCTGCAGACCTCACGGGAGGAGGTGTAGTCCAGGTAGCTGTGGGAGTCGGTAGGTTTGTAGTAGATGTCCGTGTTGATTCGGTCGCCTGAGATAGAAACGGAAAGGTCTAGGAAGGGGAGGGAGGAGTCCGAGACTGTCCAGGTGAATTTGAGGTCGG
Source organism: Chiloscyllium plagiosum (assembly GCF_004010195.1). Classification (NCBI taxonomy): domain Eukaryota; kingdom Metazoa; phylum Chordata; class Chondrichthyes; order Orectolobiformes; family Hemiscylliidae; genus Chiloscyllium; species Chiloscyllium plagiosum. The sequence continues at coordinate 45,829,631 of NC_057723.1, forward strand.
GGTGGAAGGTGTTAGTGTAGTGGATGAACTGTTCAACCTCCTCGTGGGAGCACGAGGTAGCGCCGATACAGTCATCAATGTAGCGAAGGAAGAGATGGGGGGTGGGGCCAGTGTATTTGCGGAAGATGGATTGTTCCACATACCCTACAAAGAGGCAGGCATAGCTGCGGCCTATGCGGGTGCCCATGGCTACTCCTTTTGTTTGGAGAAAGTGGGAGGATTGGAAAGAAAAGTTGTTCAGGGTGAGGACCAGTTCGGTCAGTCGAAGGAGGGTGTCGGTGGAAGGGTACTGGGTGGTACGGCGGGAGAGGAAGAAGCGGAGTGCTTTGAGTCCTTCGTGATGGGGGATGGAGGTGTACAGGGACTGGATGTCCATGGTAAAGATGAGGCTTTGGGGACCGGGGAAGCGGAAATCCTGGAGGAGGTGGAGGGCGTGGGTGGTGTCACGAACGTAGGTGGGGAGTTCTTGGACTAATGGGGACAGGACCGTGTCGAGGTATGCCGAGATGAGTTCGGTTGGGCAGGAGCAGGCTGAGACGATGGGTCGTCCGGGGCAGTCAGGTTTGTGGATTTTGGGCAGGAGGATCCTCCCACTTTCTCCAAACCATCCACCGCCAAACCACAACAACGCGACGGTCGGAGGAGGAGCGTCTTATCTTCCGACTGGGAACCCTCCAACCACAGGGGATGAACTTGGACTTCACCAGTTTCTTCATCCCCCCCTCCACCCACCTTGTCTCAGCCGAATCCCTCCAGCCCGGCACCGCCTTCCTGACCTGCAGTCTTCTTCTTGACCTCTCTGCCTCCATCCTACTCTGACCTATCACCCTCACCTTGACCTCTTTCCACCTATCACATTTCCAACGCCCCTCCTCCAAGTCCCTCCTCCCTACCTTTTATCTTCTCCTGCTGAACACTCTCTGCTCATTCCTGAAGATGGGCCTGTGCCCGAAACGTCGAATCTCTTGTTCCCTGGATGCTGCCTGACCTGCTGTGCTGTTCCAGCAATAAAGTTTCAACTTTGATCTCCAGCATCTGCAGACCTCACTTTCTCCTCACTCTCAAGAAGGCCAATTTAACATCTGAGGCAGCGACCGTGGGTACTAGTCCATCCGTGGCTGTTGAGATAAGTGACATCCTTTCACTGCCCTTCTGTTCAAAGTGAGCATAGAATGCATTGAGCTCATCGGGTCAGAAGGTACTGTTGACCGCAATTCTGTTTGACTGTGCTAAGGAGCTAAACTGCTGTGCTCTTCCAGCACCACTGATCCAGAATAAGGAGCTAATTATGTCAAGTAAGCCTTGCCAAATGTGTGTCCTTGTGGGTTGCCTGGGTCTCAAGCTTAATTTGGTACTGCTTCTTGGAGTCTCTGATGACCTGATGAAGGTCGTACCTGGATTTCATGCATAGGTTAGGATTGCCCAAATTGTACACCTCAGATCTGGACTCCAGTAGGGAGCAGATCTCCAGGTTCATCCATGGTTTCCATTTGGGGAACATTCCGATGAACTTCTTCAGCACGCAGTCTTCTACATACTTACTAATGAAGTCTGTGATGGTAGTGGCATACTCATTTAGGTTGGCCACAGAATTCTTGAATACAGCCCAGTTCGCTGACTATAAGCAGTCCCATAGAAGCCCTCCTTTGCCTCAGACCAACTGCAGTATATTTTGTACTGGATCTTCATACTTCAATTTCTACTTGCAAGCTGAGAGGAGGAGAGATGTAGGCTCAAGGAAAGGAATAGCAGTGAAGGTTTCAATTTAACTTAATTCCTAATTAAAGATTTGCACAGACAGGAGAGATTAAGCAAACCTCCCTCTAACCAGAATTAAACATTGAAACATATCAGGGAAAGTAATACTACAAACACTTTGTTAATTACTGCACTGTTAAATTTCAGGAACACAAGATGAATAATTGAGCAGTACTTCAGGGTATAGTGAGATTTAGCTGCAGGGCTGTCTTTTCCTTTTTCTTCGTGCCACATGGTCTAATCTTTTAACATTTGTTGTTAATGTCACATTTATCAAATCATGTAAGAAATCAAAAGCCGGCCTCAAGCAAAACTCTCTGAACCGATGTTGTTATCTCTCTTCGCACACCCTTGGACTTGGCAGAACACCAATTAGAATGGAATTTTGTTGATCAGAGTCATGGTGAGAGCCATTTAATGCCACAAGTTAATGCTGTAAAATTCTAAAAGAAGCAGAAAATTTGAGGAAGAAAAAGACCCGCAGCGTCAGGAAAAAAATAGTTTAACATCAAGCACCACTTATCCCATACCTCCTAACACAGAAAGCATTTTCTATCATTTCTAGGTTTAGATCATAGAATCCCCACACAGTTTCCATACACACTGACAATCCATCTCACATTGCTATACTTCAGAATAGAAAAGAGAAAGATCTGGGGATAAGATGTAGCCTTCCAGAAACTTATCAAAATCTCAATATCTAGGATTTTAGTACCACAATCCAGGCAGAAATACAATGGTGGCCTCTTTTAATAGGTATAACCAGAAACAAATAGTTAGCCAAACCGCCAGCTTTTCTCAGGTCAGGTTACCATAACAACTTGCTTCAAAGAAATTAGAACTAGAGTTAAGCAAATCTTAACAATGAAAAAAAATTGAACAATACAGTCTTGGCTTCCCACCTTGCACAATCCAAATCAATACAAGATAATTAAATCACAGATTATTTAAGACAACAGTCAAAACTACGTACTTTACACATAACTGCTTTTAATAAATGCAATGGATAAATTAAGATTTTAATATGGTTATTTTACCTCTGACAGTGCGCCATTCCCACAGTACTGTCCAGAGAGAGTGCAAGAGCACATATTGGAAGGAATAGACCATTCAGCTTTCCAAGTCTCCTCCACCGTGTATTAAGGGAGTGCTGATCTGATTGAGATGTTGGAGGACTGAATTGTGGTCTGCATGAGTTCAAAGGGCTGAAACAATTGCTAATTAATATGATCGATCAACCCTTTTATTTTTTAAATTTTCCACTTTCCTGTCCACCTTCCCTATAACCTTCAACTCAGTTTTCAATCAAAACCTAACTAACAGTCTTGATTCTATTCAGTGACCCAGCCTCTCCTGCTCACCAAAGAGAATTTTATAAGCTGAAGATAATTGAAACAAAAAATTCTCCTCATACCACTGTAATCATTTATTTTAAAAGTGACCACCACACTTCTCACAGCCCACAAACCCCCAATCTAAATTATGACACAAAGGGAGATATTCCCTCACAATCTTATATATTCCATTGAAATTGTAATTTATTCTTCTAAACTCTTTCGTCATTGGACAAGTCTTCAAATCGGGATTCGCTTAAGTGAAGCATATCCCTTCCTAAACTGTATGTTTGCAGTGTCCTATCAATGCCAAAAAAAACTTCCTTACTTTCCTACTCCATTCCTAACAAACTAAAGTCCAATATTCTATTTGCCTTCTTAATGACGCAATGTGCCTGTATGCTAATTTGAGGTTTATCTACAAGAATTCCTGGATTTCTTTATATGTAGAATTCTGCAGTCTCTCTCTAGCTAAATAATAGTCAGCTCTTTACTTCTCCTGAGAAAAGTAAAAAACATTTATAATTTACCTACAAATGGTTGCAAACTCAACAACCTATCCATATCCCATTGTAGATTTATATCGAGCTCAAAACTTGTCTTCCTAACTTAAATTGTACCATCAGCAAATTTGGCTACAATACTAGATGAAGTTTACTCGCTGAGCTAGAAGGTTTGTTTTCAGATATTTTGTCACCCTAATAGGTAACATCATAAATGAGCCTCCAGTGAAACACTGGTGGTATGGCCCGCTTTTTATTTATGTGTTTAGGTTTCCTTGGGTTGGTGATGTCATTTCCTGTTCTTTTTCTCAGGGGGTGATAAATGGGATCCAAGTCAATGTGTTTGTTGATAGAGTTCCATTTGGAATGCCATGCTTCTAGGAATTCTTGTGTGTGTCTCTGGATGCCTCGTCCTAGGATGGACATGTTGTCCTAGTCAAAGTGGTGTTGTTTCTCATCTATATGTAAAGATACTAGTAAGAGTGGGTCATGTCTTCTTGTGGCTAGTTGATGTTCATGTATCCTGGTAGATAATTTTCTGCCTGTTTGTCCAATGTACTGTTTGCTACAGTTCTTGCAAGGTATTTTGTAAATGATATTAGTTTTGCTTGCTGTCTGTATAGGATTTTTCAAGTTCGTTAGCTGCTGCTTTAGTGTTTTGGTGGGTTTGTGGGCTACTATGATGCCAAGAGGTCTAAGTAGTCTGGCAGTCATTTCCGAGATGTCTTTGATGTAGGGGAGAGTGGCATCATGGTAGTCCACAAACCCACCAACATCCATCCTAGGACAAGCCAAACAGAGAGACACATGATAATTCCTAGAAGCATGGCATTCCAACTGGAACTCTATCAACAAACACATTGAGTTGGATCCCATTTACCACCCCCTGAGAGAAAGAACTGGAAATGACATCACCAGAGGAAATGACATCACCAACCCAAAGAAACTTAAACACATAAATAAAAAGTGGGCCATACCACCATTGCTTCACCAGAGGCTCACTGATGATGATACCTAGTATGGTGACAAAACGTCTGAAAACAAATCGACCAGCTCAGTGAGCAAACATACATCCAGAACCTCAACCCGAGCTACAAGTTATTAAAATCGACTATAAATAGTTCAAGCCTCAGCGTTGATTCCTGTGACACTCCACATTATACTTTGCCGAGTTGCAACTGATTCTTTTATTCTAGCTCTCTGTTTTAGCTAATCTTGCATCCAAACTAATCTAACTGTCACAATATCATTAGTTCTTTTCTTGCTGTCACAATACTATGAGATGTATTTTGTCCTAGTTTTGTTTGAGGAAAGGTTGAGCCAGAAGTCCCAAATACTTTGCACAAAACCATTAACTTAAACAGATTGTGAGGTCTTGTTTTTTTTAAATTTGAAACAATTGAAGCAGCTTGACTGGGTGGGGTCAAGCTCCCACAGAATCAGGATTTTTAAGTTTAGCTTTCAGCAATTGCTGGGGTAATGAAGGTGGATGTGGAAGCTCTTATTCCTCTCTCTCTTACAACTAAAACCTGGAGTTCTCTTCCTGCTGCTAGAATTACATGCAAGACAATCTATTTTACTGAATTTGTCTTTGCCAATGGTGTGCCTATTGGATATTACTATATTGTAACAGTTAATACGTAGTAGCTAATATATATATTAATTTAATCAGCTTTTGATAGATTTAGAGTTGAGCCAATTCTTTTCTTTTATAATTACTTTGTCCATATTTTAACTGTAGTGTAAAAATAAAGTGTGTTTTCCTTAAAGTCAAATAGTTTGATTAATCAAATTACATCTGGACTGCAATGCCTTACACTTACCTTTAAAATAGGAAAAAGTTAGGGTCCAGGCTTATTAATATATTTTAAGGGGATTTGTTCTGGTCCATAACATTGCAAAGTAATCTTCATTGAATGCCACTTGAAATGCAAATGTAATAGATCTGCTGGTTCCCATATATCTATCCAGCTTAATATACCTTTATAGAGCTCTAATAGACCTAGAAAACTTGTCAATGGGTACCTCAGAATAAATCTATATTGCTAATGAAAAAGATGTTTTAGAGTGTTGGATGTTTATCATTTCAGTTCTAATATCATTGTAGGAATTCCTCAGTATAGTAACCTAAACCCAAGCTCTATCAAAGGGTCAGAAGTGAAACATTCACTGATAATTTTATAATATTCAACTCATTTATGAGTTCTCAGATGCATAACCAGCCTGTGTCTATGTGCAGCATTACCCGGGTAACATTCAAGCTTGCCCTGATAAGTGGCAAATGACATTTATGCCACATAAATGTCAAGCAATGACTGTCTCCAAAAGAAGAGAATTTAACTATTTCATCTTGACATTCAAAGGCATTACCAACAATGAATTCCAATTGTCCACATCCTGCAGGCTACCATTGACCACACAATGATCTAGACCATTATATAAATACAGTGGCTACAAAAGCAAGTCATGGGCTGGGAATTAGGCAGCAAGTAACTCACCTCTTCGCTCCTAAAATTCACTTCACTATCTACAAAGCAGAGGTCAGGAATATGAGCTCAATCTAGAGCCTGGACCCAGCCCATTCAAAGCAGCCTGCTTGCGCATCTACAAAAAAGCAATACATCAAAGTTCTTTGACAGAAGCTTCAAGTTTCATGATCTCTACCTTCTATAAGGAGAAGGGCAGCAGATGCATGGAAACACCACCAGCTGTGATTTCTCCTCCAAGCCACCACCATCCTAGCTTGGAACTATCACATAATTTCTTCACTGTCATTTCATTCAAATTCTGAAAACATCTTCCTAGTAGGCACTGTGGGTGTCCCTGCACTAGATGAACTGCAGCAGTTCAAAGTTAAAATTCACACAACACCAGGTTATAGTCCAACAGGTTTATTCGGAAGCAGTAGCTTTTGGAGCGCTGCTCCTTCATCAGGTGGTTGTGGAGTATAAGACCATATGGCACAGAATTTATAGCAAATGTTTACAGTGTGATGTAACTGAAATTATATATTGAAGAAAACCTGGATTTTTTGTTAAGTCTCTCATCTTCTAGAATGAACATGTTGGTTTCAGTTCTTTCATGTGTAAATCGCAGAACTTTGTTAAAAGTTACATTCTCAAGTGAACTTTAACAATTGGTGTCATGTCGGCCCAGATAATGCATTTAAGATGTGAGCTGCCCTGTGTGAGACTCTCTGTACCACAATGATCAGACTGATTCTAATCTAACAAAACAGATTTACAGAATCTTACATGGAATCATGCAGTTTTTGAGCAAAATAAAATGTAATTCTGCAAGTACAAATTCACCCCACAAACTTATATGTGTATGTGTGCATGTGGGTGTGTGTGTGGGGGGTGGGGGGTGGTTATGAGTGTCTGTGAGAGAGAGTGTGTATGTGTGTGAGTGTAAAGGGGTATAAGTCTGTGAGAGGGTGTGTGTGGGAGTGTATGTGTCAGTAGGAGTGTGTGTATCTGCCTGTGTGTGTGTGTAGTGCAATGGGGTCACCTGTAATGTGACATGAACAAGATCCAAGGTCGAATGTTCAGCAATTCAAAAAGACAGCCCATCACAATTTTCAAAGGTAGAAGTAGAGAAAGGCAAAAAACATTGACCTAACCAGCAATACCCACTTCCTGGAAAAGTATAAATTAATTTTAAATTTGACAAATACAAAATCATGTTGATTCTGTTTGACTGTATTCTAAATGCTTTGCTATCATTTCCTTAATAATGCATTCTAGCATTTTCACAATGATAGGTATTAACTAAACTAGATGATGTCCTGTTTAATTTTTAAAATATGTGTCACATTTGCACTTGTCCAGTCTGCTGGGGCCTTTACAACATCAGAAGTTAAGAAGAGAATCCCCGATTAGCTAGTTCATCTACATGGGTATTTGCATACTCAATGAATAGCATGAAACTCAGCATAATTGACAATTTTCTTAGAGTCCTGATAGAGACTGGTAAACTAAAAAAATTAAAATAACCAAAACACCTCAACAGAAAACACTTCACCACCAGTCCTGTAAATTGTGGATTTCATCACAAAATATTTTGGTATAGTTTGGTTTTAATGAAATATTAACTGTGTTTCAAATACATTCCAGACTGCTGCTGATAATTTGCTGTCACTTATGTGATAATTTACCAAGTTTAATTTCTTTTTATCCTTTCTACCGCAGCACATCTTGTCCACCTTAACAGGCCTTGAATAGAGTAGCTCGCTAGAGACCATTTCAGAGAGCAATTAAATTCCAACCACATTGCTGTGGGCTGGTCTCACATCTAGTCCAGATAGAGTAAAGATGGTAGATTTCCTTTCTAAAGGGCATTCATGAATGAGATGAGGTTTCATAACAAGTGGTTATGGATTTATAGTCACTTTTTTCTGAGATTGGCTTTTTGTCTATTTACCCAATCCATGCCTCTTATGATTTTATAAACCTCTATAAGGTCACCCCTCAGCCTCTGACGGTCCAGGGAAAACAGCCACAGTGTATTCAGCCTCTCCCTATCACTCAACCCTGGCAACATCCGTCTAAATCTTTTCTGAACCCTCTCACAAAACTCATACAACATCCTTTGTAGGAAAGAGACCAGAATTGTGTACAATATTCCAAAGGTGGCCGAACCAATGTCCTGTACAATCACTACATGATCTCCCAACTCCTATGCTCAATGCTTTGATCAATAAAGGAAAGCATACCAAACGTCTTCTTCACTCTCCTACCTACGTGCGACTCTACTTTCAGGGAAATATGAACCTGCACTCCAAGGTCTCTTTATTCAGCAACACACCCCAGGACCTCAGCATTAAGTGTATAATTCCTGCTTTGATTTGCTTTTCCAAAATGTATCACCTTACACTTATCTAGATTAAACTCCATCTGCCACTCCCGAGCCCATTGGCCTATCTGATCAAGATCCCATTGTACTCTAAGGTAATCTTTCTCGCTGTCCACTACACCTCCAATTTTGGTGTCATCTGCAAACTTACTAACCAAACCTTCTATGTTCACATCCAAATCATTTATATAAATGATGAAAAGCAGAGGACCCAGCACTAATCCTTGTAGCACACCACTGGTCACGGGCCTCCAATCTGAACACCACCGTCTGCCTTCTACCTTGGAACCAGTTCTGCATCCAAATGGCTAGCTCTCACTGTATTCCATGAGATCTAACCTTGCCAACCAGTCTCCCATGAGGAACCTCGTGAACGCCTTTCTGAAGTCCATATAGATCATGTCTACCACTCTGCCCTCATCAATCTTCTTTGTTACTTCTTCAAAAAACTCAATCGAGCTCATGAAACATGATTTCCCATGCACAAAGCCATGTTGACTATCCCTAATCAATCCTTGCCTTTCCAAATACATGTAAACCCTGTCCCTCAGGATTCTCTCCAACAATTTGCCCACCACCGATGTCAGGCTCGCCGTTCTCTAGCTCCCAAGTTTTTCCTTACCACATTTCTTACATAGTGGCACCATGTTAGCCAAACTCCAGTCTTCCAGTTGCTCACCTGTGACTGTTGATGATACAAATTTCGCAGCACGGGGCCCAGCAATCACTTTGCTAGCTTCCCACAGAGTTCTAGGATACACCTGATCAAGTTCTGGGGATTTATCTACTTTTATCCATTTCAAGACATTCAGCACCTCCTCCTCTGTGATGTAGACATTTTTCAAGATGTCACCATCTATTTCTCTCCATTCTATATCTTCCATGCCCTTTTCCACAGAAAACACTGATGCAAAATACTCGTTTAGTATCTCCTCCATCTCCTGAGGCTCCAAAAATAGGTCGCCTTGTTGATCTTTGAGGGCCCCTATTCTCTCCCTAGTTACCTTTTGTCCTTAATGTATTTATAAAATCCCTTTGGATAAGTCACGTGAGAGTGGAATCAAGCCCAGTTCCCTGACACTGTGAGGCAACAGTGCAAACCTTTGAACCATCATGCCACCCTAGAAACTTCGATTACTGGATTACAATATCACTACACCACCTTCTGCCCTTTGAGATATAATTTCGCAAGGTCAATGACATGACAATTTTGTTTGCTGTAATAAAAGCAATAAATTCTGGATTCTGACTATTTTCTATTAATATTTATCCCACTATCATATCTGATCGTTCCTTATTGAGTGGTCATTCAAACAAAAATATAAATTTGCTCCAGTACAAATCAATCCAAAGATGCAAGTATAAAAATTAGCAATTAAAATGAAAGAGCCACTATAAGTAGAGGTGATGAAGTCTCATCAGTATTTGAGTGTCTCACAATTCAAACCACACTATTCTCAAGGTTGTGTATGTCATTTGCGACTGATGGATTGTGAGAGAAATAAAATGAGCTTTTATTATATCTATCCTATATGAATCTGTCTCACAAAATACTAATGAGTAATTCAATCAAAGTGGTTCCATTTTAAATTCACCAAACGTGAGACTGTAAAATCAATTAATGCTAGTGGGATATTCTTTCCGTTTTCATCAAAATATTTTTGTCAACATCATTTCCACTTTTAATTCTGCATCTATTACGTGAGTTCAAATAATTTAAACTCTCTATTGCACTCTCTATGTGAAACTTGAAGGAGAAGGCATTGAGATAAAAGAATTTAAATCTGCTCAGGATGAAGCTTAAATATTATTTTACTTAACATTTGTTTTACCCACTCAGGGTTGAAACTTATCAGACTGTAAGCAGTGTTAACTGTGACGAAATTAGTGATAGAATTAGGCAAGATGTTGGGCGAGTCTCATCTCGATATTGAGATCATCTCATCATACCCTGTTCACTTTTCTAAAGCAACTAGAGATTCTCGCGAGTCAGCAGTGAGTACCCAATTGACACTTATCATTGCTTGTTAAACACCTTGCTAAAGCTCGACTTACCATGGACTGCAAACTCACCATACAAACAAATTGTCAAGAAAATTCAAGAGGAAAACTAGAGTTGGCCCTTAGCATGTTCAGTTTGCTCCTTGCTCCAAAAGACCTCCATGCTGGACTGCTGATAAGGGGTGAGGAGTCAAATGATAGGCCGCATAACATCCATTTCGACTTTTTCTACACTATTATTGACTGTTCTGCTCTTGGAATGAGAGAGGGGCAAGTATTACAGAATGAAAGTGGGTGGCACAGCTATGATGTTGGTATAGGTGGAGAGGTTCCCCAAGTCAGTCAGTAGTCTGATGGCTGGCAGGATGAGTGGTGGCTCAGGTTGGACTGGGTGAGGGTGAGTGGGGAGGATGTTGCAGACAATACACAGTGTGATAAAACTTGGGGGTGCATCCAGCAGCTGAGGTCAAGTGAATGTGAGGTATTGGAGAGAAGATTTGATACTCACAGTTAGTTCTTTTATAACGATGGTTACGGGTTTATGCAACTCTACATTATAGAAAAATCACATTTTAGAAACAGCGTTTAAAGTGTTGGTGATATTATTGAGTTACAGCTAACACATGTTTTGAAAGTTTGCACTTTAGAAACTGTGTCCTCAATTTGTCAATTGCGTTCCAGCAAATTTGAGTTAATGATATGCACATTATAGCAGAGTGACCTGTACACTGGCAGAGAGGAGAAGGACATTGACCTTGTTCTTTTATTGCTGGGCATTCCTCCACATGGCTGAGATCACTTTAACCTGAGTGGCAATCTCGGGCCAGGCTGGCATGGTATGATGCTGTTGCCCCCACTTTCTGATCCTGGGGGAAGAGGAAGTATTGCCCATGCACCACCCCAGTCAGCAGGAGTTCCAGAACTGGATCTGCAAAGTTAGGTTTACCCCTATCTGCCAGGTCTTAGGTAAATGTCAGGAACTGGACACAGATGAACAGTGCTTGTCCAGGTGCATAGTAACCTTTTAACTATGGTGCCAGTACCAGGGATGCTGATCAATCCCAAAATCTCTGGGGAAGGATAGGATGCTCCAGAAGACTTTGTGCCCTCTTCCTCCTGTCAGGAGAGCTTTAACATATCATTGCTTTTGATCCAAAACCTAGTCCACAAATCAACATGAATGCATGATGTGGAGGTGCCGGTGTTGGACAGGGTGGACAAAGTTAAAAATCATACAACACCAGATTATAGCCCAATGGGTATATTTGGCATACTAGCTTTCAGAGCGCTGCTTCTTCATCAGTTAGCTGATGAAAGGACAACATTCTGAAAGCTAGTGCTTCCAAGTACTGTAAACCTGTTGGACTATAACCTGGTGTTGTAAGATTTTTAACAATGTGAATGCAATATTAGGACTTACAGGAAGGTGACCACTTAGCTGAAAACCCATCACATGTACATAAATGTAAGCATAACAAGATAAATTCACATCTGTCCCTAAAGAAACCACCTTTGTGAATCTTTCAAATCAAGTAACAGTTGCACAAGAATTATGGGTAATCCAAGATGGAAGAAAGGAAGAAGTTGTAACTGTAAGAACTGCTCATTTTTGAGATATTTTCTGTGTTGTAACTGATTTCCTCAAATTCCAGGAGTATTAATTATTGTTTTATAAGCTGTTGCATTATTTTGTAACTTTGTGGAAAAAATCAAAACAACAGCACTTTAGAAAGGAGGAAGACAGATAAAGGACAGTGATTCAAACAGAGAAAGAAACCTACACTGCTGTCTGACCCAGAAGTAACCTGCACAGCTCCTGCCTTTGCTATCTGTTTTCAAGTATCTCTGGACACCAAATTTGTTCTAAGAAAAATAAACAAACAGCAAAACAACAGCTGATCTTGAAGAAACCTGTTCATGTGAGCAGCTAAGTGGCTTTTTTAATGTGTAACCTTACTGGTTTTCTTTTGTAGATCTACAGTAGTGAATAGGGGATTTTTTTTGATTGTGTGTTGTAATTGAGATCTGTCTCTGACTAAACTTTCCAGAGGAAGTGGTGGAGGCTGGTACAACTACACTTAAAAGGCATCTGGATGCTTTACAAGGATATGGGCCAAATGCAGGGAAATGGGACTAGATTTATTTAGGATATCTGGTCGGCATGGATGGGTTGGACCAAAAGATCTGTTTCCGGGCTGCATATCTTTGTGACTGCATAGCTCTAATTGGAGCCATTTAATCCATGCAGTAATGTTGTTTCATTGTAGTTTGAAATATTGGAACCAAGTGACTATGATGTTCTCAACACTTTCTAGTCAACTAGATTTTAACATCTAGGAATACATATTGCAAATCAAAGTAATCAAAAAATGCCTGGATGTAAAAAGAAAACGATTAAGTGGAAATTTTGGGTTCTCTTTTGATGACAAATCAGATACAAGAAATGGCAATTAAAATTAAAGAGATTGTAAAGGTAAAAGAGTCTAGAAGATGGACAAGTAATCGACTGCCTCACAGTTTAATCCGTATAGATTTAAGATTGTGTCTGTCAATTATGACAGGTAGCAGAAGAAATAATAATATGAAATTAGATGAAATTAATTATGATTATTAGCCTTTCTGAAAAGTAAATTCATGAACAAGCATTAATAGCTGCTCTCCTACCATATTTAAAATATTCTACTTTAATCAATTGACTTGAATAAAATTAATTATAGCAAATGAAACAAGTATACTGCCAATCAGCAAAAACATGCAAAGAATTCTGAATGATGGAAATCAGATGCACAAACAGAAATTGCTGGAAAAACTCAGTAAGTCTGGCAGCATCTGTGGAGAGAAAGCAGAATTAACATTTCAGGTCACTGAACCAATCAGCATGTCAATTAATAGTTGAGATGTGATAGCAAATCTTAAGTAGATATTTAATTAAATATGAACATCCACAGCCATTTGGAAATTCATATGTCCCTCTGCTTAAGGGTAGATCATTCTTTAAAAGAAATTGTAGACTTCCAACTCTGTTTGACCCTGTCGAAAGGGAACATCACAACTCATTTTATATATATATATATATATATATATATATATATATATATATATATAGGTGGATTTTAATGGATCCTATCAACGTTTTAGTGTATTCTAATGGTTTCCCGCAATCAAATTATAGGTGACTCTCGATGTCTCAAACAAAAACGCAGAATGTATGTTTTTTTTGTTTAGCAAATGGTCTTTGAAGTGTGGAAGTCACATGATGAGGGAATCACTTTGTTGTCTATTTTTAAATCAGCTTGAAGCTGCTTGCAGACAGAGAGATCTATGAAAACATATCGCACTAGATGTAAGTCAGCAAAGTGGCCAACATAATAAACAGCTTTACCTTGAAAATGGGAGCTCCTAACCAAGAAAAAGATGTCTCCACACCCCTGATTTCCGACTTCAAATTCAACTGAGAACCTAGCTCCTGAAAATTATACCAAAAGATACTTTGCAGTTGACTGAATACTCTTTAATTTATCAGATTTTCACTTCCACTTTAAAGCATCACCTCCATCTGTAAAACCCCAGGCCATTGATGAAAGAAACTATGATAATTATAATCTACAACCATGTTATTATTTTTCATCTGATTGCTATGTGAGTTCATATGAGACACAACTGCAACATTGTGTTTTGTTTACTGTGCTATATTTGTGATAATAAATAACTTTTCTTATTTTAAAACTCAAAAATCTTTCTGCAGAAATTCTTTAACTTGGGCAATCACCAGCAGGGTGAGAAAACAGAGGTTTTTTTCTACATACAAACATACTGATTCCAGTCAGTAAAAATATAAATTCTGTTTGTGACACTGTCATATGTGATTAGGCCAAGAATTTGTTGGTGGTAGTCAATGGTCATTTCAAAAAACACCATTTCATTACAGAGATATTATAGCCCTTTTAAATAACAGTAACAAATAATGAATAAAAGTAGTCTCTACAGTCCCGGGGGATTGCTCTCCCATCAGAGTTGACTTGTGAAGAGTTAAACCTAAGGATGACCATACCTCAGGCAAGTGGCAAGGTTGAAAAGATGGGATCTTCATGGTAACTTCAACCAGTGCAGGCATTGAAGCTGAGCTGTTGGCTTCACACTGCATTGCAAACCACTGACCAACATCAAAGCTAACTAACCTCCTAACAGTCACAAATATCCTGTCCCTGGGTCAAGAAGACTAAACTCATGGAAGGATTATGTGAGTGTGAGCTTGTTTACATGGTTAGAGAGTATTGGTAACTTTGATTTATTTATATCCTTACGTGTTTATAGTAAGTTATTTCTTCTGCATTTTGTTAATATCTCAATGTTTATGTGCATGAGATTAAGAGATGAAATGGTTAAAGTTTCTGTTATTGATTCTTTAATAGTTTGCTTGGTTGACACTTTTATAGGTATGAATATCAGCTTTACCTCCACCCACTTCTCTGACCTCCCCCTCCCAATCAAAGAATGAGCCAGGGTACTCTTAATACAAGTACTGTTATGAAGCTAAGAGGAATACACTTGTATAATATTTGCTATCATTTGCTTTGAACCCTTGTTCAGCCTTGTGAGTTCCTATGAACCACAAAAACACTTTATCCTCCAATTTCTCTTAGCTCTATCTTGGCTCCTCCACTATCTTGTTACTCTGGGGCAGCTTATTCACCAGCAGCCGCTGCCTCCTCTGTGATGCTGCTGCATGGAGGAACTGCTGGCCTCTGCTAAGTAACCTCCAGTAGGTGGGTCTTCCATCCTCAGCCTCTTAGTTCTAGGAGAAGGCCCAGTGGTGGTGCGGTCATCCCTGATTGATATAGTGAGCCTCTCCTGCAAAGGCAGCATGGGTCTCTTATCAGGTCTCCAGACAACAGATAATACCCCTGCTTCATCAGGATTCCGCCCACTAATTAGACTTTCAGAAAATCAACTGAAACCCTTTTTCATAGAAATACTAATGCACTTTCTGTTGGCAGTATGGCATATCCATTATACTTTCCTAAGTGTCTCTACTGGGGATTCATTTAGAAGTTTCTCATAGCTTTAAAATGATTTACATGCATTGCCTTTGATAATACACTAATTTATATTGCAATTCTTCAATCACATTAAACTTTACAGCATGGAAAGATTACTTGTTACTATTCATAGCCTGTAAATTACATAGTATAATATTAGTGTATGAATTCTTAATTCATGTGTATCAACTTCCTTTGTTCATTATTTTAATTGACATATTAATCTGACTTTTTCTTCATTCTATTATTTCCAGATTTATATTGTTTTAAAGATACAAGTCATGTAGTGACTTCATCTTCATTTCTTTTTAGTTGCTTCAGGAATGAAGTGAAGTAAATAATTTGCAAAATGAGTGCTTTACTGATAACACACAATACTGTTCTCAGACAACACAAATTAACTCTTTGCCATTTTCAAGTTGTTCAATTGTTTCATTCCCTGAGTTGCACATTTTGATTTTGGCTTAACGTCGACACAATTAAAATGCATTCTTAATCAATTAAAGATAAATGTCTATGTTTTATTGGTCTTGGCCCAGACATTTGTGCTTACTTTTCATTTAAAAGCTCCTCAGGTGATTTACCTTCTCAATGTGGATTGGTATCAGGTTCTGAGTGTGTTTTTGATTCCCTTTACTTCACAAGATACTGCATGATGTACTTTGCTCTGATGTTATCCTCATCACAAGCAAAATCATTGTAGTCCAATGCAACCTTCTCCATGGTGTAAAGATCATATTTTCTGTAATTTTTAATTACAGGCTAATTGGTAAAAGAACTGTTTTGAGACCTAAGGATTATTGAAGGATTGTGGCACTTTGTAAGAAGAAGTAATTTGATACTCATTGTAAATGCTATTTACACAGCTGCTTGTTCAAGCTGTAGTGGAAGTTTGGTTACAAATGAGACAGGACCAGGGAGTTGTGTACAAATGAAGATTTGGCCATCAACATGTTGCTGATTGGTCTGTGGACTAGTGACCAGTTATTGATGACAAAGGCCTCTTATCTGCCAACAATTATATAATTGGACTCAATATAGCTGAACAGCTTGGGAGTACAAATGTTTGTGAGAAGCAATGAGACTTCTGCAAGGTCAGGAGCTGTCTCTTTTCTCTGCAGTGAAACTCTAAAGAAAGCAAATTTATTTCTTTCCCCACAGCAGTTGCTATAAGTTATGTCTCTTAACCAGTAAGGTAGAGACTTTATAAATACAATGCAGCCATCCTGTAACTTCTGCAAGCTATTAAAAGTATATGGAGAAGGACACTCAAGGAGTAGCACATCCTCTCAAGCTGAAAGGACAATCACAGCAAACCCTATGAAGAAGGATCATTGAAAAGCCTTCCCAGTCTTTCCCTCCACTTATCATATTCATGATTTCTTTTCTGTCTGTGTCTGTCTGCAAGTGTGTGTCAGAGAAAGTTTAGAAAGGCATTAGAGTTTTAAGTAGTTGAATTATATGCCAATTGTTTATAATTGTTTACCTAAACCACGAATGTTCTTATTTAGATTAGATTACTTTAGATTAGATTACTTACAGTGTGGAAACAGTCCCTTCGGCCCAACAAGTCCACACTGACCCGCCAAAGCGCACCCACCCAGACCCATTCCCCTACATTTACCCCTGCACCTAACACTACAGGCAATTTAGCATGGCCAATTAACCTAACCTGCAATTTTTGGATTTATAATAAAGTGTAATTCTTGATGGGTACTTTCCAATAACCTGGGTCTAAAAGACTAATAAATTGAGCATTTTTAAAAAATCTTTAATTTTTGTGGTGATTTTGGGACTAGCAGGGATTGATTTGCAGTGCGCCACTCCAGTGAGGTGGCACAATTGAGATTAATTGCATATCATGAAACAGCTGGATTTATACCATAAATGTAAATGAATCACATCATTGCCAGTTAGAGCTGGTAATACATGTTGTAAAAGTTCTATGAATGGTGTGATTATGATCCTGAATTAAATTCAGAAAGGGAATGAATGAAATACTGGAGTGTCTTGTTAGGGTTTGTGAACCATTCCTAAAACTTTTTAGTATTTTTTAAAATCCATGTCAATGTAACTTTGTGTCAGTTTCGCCACCCACAGTATTATTGGAGTCAAAAGGCAAAGGATGCAGAAATACAAAATAATGGATTTATTTCAGAAAATAATTTTTGTGATACAGTATCTAATCCATTTTCAAGGATCAGCTCAATTCCTAAGAATAACTGAATAACAGTGTTGAGACTTTAGCTGTTTCAATATCAATGATGTTCCCTCCATCCCTAAAGTCAGAAGTGAGGATGTTTACTGATGGTTGCACAATATTCAGCACCATTCACAATTCCTTATATATTTAAGCAGTCCATATCCAAATGCAGTAAGACCTGGGCAGTATCCAGGCATTGGCTTATAAGTGGCAAGGAATATTCTCACCACACATGCATCAAACAATAACCATCGTCAATAAGAGAGAATCTAACCACCTCCCTCGACATTCAATGACATTAACATCACTGAACCCCCATTAACAGCATCTCGGGGAATACCATTGATTAGAAACTGATTGAAGTAGCCACATAAATACAGTGGCTACCAGAGCAGGATAGAGGCTAGGTATCCTGCAGTAAATAATTCACCTCCTGTCTCCCCAGTGTCTCTAAATCATCTATAATACATGAGTCAGGAGTGTAATTAAATACTGCACACTCTTAAATACTGCAGCTCCACAATACTAAATACATGTGAAACCATCCAGATAAGTCACCTGCTTAATTGACATTACATACATTCACCAGTGATGCACAATAGCAGCAGTGTGTATCATCTAGAAGGTGTACTGCAGGAATTCACCAAGTCTCTTTTGACAGCTTCTTCTAAATCCATAACCATTGACAAGGCCAAGAACAGCAGATATACAGGAACACCACTATCCCTTCTAAGCCACTTACCATTCTGGCTTGGAATTATGTTGCTGTTCCTTCAATGTGACTGAATTTAAATTCTAGAACTCCCTTCCTAACAACATTGCAAATATACCTACATCGAATGATGTGCAGTAGTTCAAGAAGACAGCTCCCCCTCACCTCAAGTGCGATTAAGATTATGCAATATTTGTGGGGCCAGTAAGTGAAAGGCATATCCTCTAAATGTATAAAAATCAAAACCCTGGAAATCTAAAATACAAACCAAAACGCTGGAAAGATTCAGCAGGGTTGGCAGCATCAATGGAGAGAGGAACAATGTCAACATTGCGGGTTTGTGATTTTTTATTATCATTTGCCTAAGGCATTCATTATTTTTCTCTTTCTTTCTCTTCATCTGTTTCCTTTGGATCTCAGCTGCAAATCCCCCAGGTCAACTTGAATCAGCCCACTTTCTATTGTAATGAGAACAAGGCAGAGAGATTGGGCAATCAGTCTGGTACAGGATTATATATTTGAATGAGGCTGCATGCCTCAAATTTTAGCTTTGTTTTAAATTAAACTCAGGTTAATCAAGTTTCCCAAACCTCAGGGAAGATAGCAACTGAAAGGAGAAGGGGGTGGCTGGATCTAGCCGGATCAGAATTTATTTCCACAGTCCATCAATCCAACCTATTGCCATCCCAACCCTGAAATAATGAACCATTTCACACCATCAACCAAGCCCCTCTCAGGTCATAAAGGTCCCCTGAGCCATGATCCCTCCCAACCCAATAATCTAATCTCCTCCCAAATCCTAACCTTTGCTGACCCCCATCCATCCTGGTATTTACCATCCCTCTTTTCTTCATCTACTCTCACTGGTTAAGACCTCTGATTTCCATCCCATCCTTTGTAAGCTTCTAGCCTAGCTATTTCAAGCTCCATCTGATACAGTCCAATCACCATACTAACCATCCCAATTCCATCTCTGACCTTTCTGTCCACAAATCTCGAATCATTCCAGTGTCCCTTCCCGCCACCCTTCGAATTTCCTTCAGTTTCAACTCTTCCCCTCTTATCCTATTTTTTCTCAGTACCCCTTCTCTCCTTTATGAATTTTGCTGCAGTCTTTAATCTTTACTCTACTCTAAACCATTCTCCAGACCTGAGACCACCAAAGTCTCCCTTTCTCCCCACCCACAGTGGAGAAAGTGAGGACTGCAGATGCTGGAGTACCAGAGTTGAAAAATGTGGTGCTGGAAAAACACAGCAGGTCAGGCAGCATCCAAGGAGCAGGAGAATCGATGTTTCAGGCATAAGCCCTTCTTCAGGAAGAAGGGCTTATGCCCGAAATGTCGATTCTCCTGCTCCTCGGATGCTGCCTGGCCTGCTGTGTTTTTCCAGCACCACATTTTTCAACTCCCCACCCACAGGTCTCTACTCTTCAGCTTTAACCTCAGTCTTGACCTCATTGTCACCTTCCCCCAACCAGTTCATTGCTTCTGATCTCAGCCAATGAGCTCTGTGCCCGCACACTGGTCCAAGATTTGCCACTTAGCTTTTCAATGTGACTGCTGGTACAATCCAATACTTTATTCATTCATATGTATTCTGCCTGAAGATAGATTCTTGGCTCATCTTCTAGTAATGCTTCATCCTGAGCTGTTTCTCTTGGCAGTTTTTGTCACTGATGGCTTGTTATTGCCTTCCACACTCTCAGGGGCAAGGCCAGGTTGCAAGTCTCAAGGCTAATTTAGCCTGAACAGGAATCAAACCCATGCTAATGGTTTTACCTGGAACTCCAAGCTAGCCATCTAACAACTGAGTCAACTAGTCACAATCCAATATTTACCAACTATTTTTAACGATAGGACCCGTAAAGTAATTGTACAGGCATTATTGCCTATCTCTTTACGCTTTTTTTTACCTTTGTAAAATGTTGTTTCTGTGATAATATGTTGTAATACCTAGGTATCAACCACTCGTGGCTTGTGTTTGGGTTAGAGTGCTATCACCAATCTCCTTCCTCTGCAAGTCTAAGGGCCTTTCAATAGTCAGTAGTGGAGGATGGACCACAACTAAGTATCAGCAAGAGAGGATTTTATCCTCAAGAACAGCATGTAGTTTATTACATCTTTGTAACAGGGTACCCCTTGCAATAGGTGTCAGCATATTAACCTAAAAAAAAGGTAGAGAAGACACAGGTCCCTGCATCGGGACACCATTCTAGACCCAAATAATTTTCCACCCAGATGCTCAGTGACATAATCAGACCTAGCAGAGCTCAGTACAGTTCAAAAGGTGTATTGTTCAAAAGTATATTTTCCAAAACATTACCTTGTGGACAATTTTTGTTCAGAATTTAGCAGTGAACCAAAAAAAGTTTAACTTTTGCATGAGTATTACATTAATCTTGTCTCATCGAGGATTTACAAGTAAGAACTGAACTCAGAAAGAAGTTGATAAAAGAAATTTGATACTTATGACTAATATACGTTCAGTATTGAAAACTCAATGTAATAATACAGCCATTTATTCAAATTTGGTGGCTTGTGGAGATGGAGAATGGACACAGTCTGTCTGACAATCTAACAGTTTGGCAAAAATGCCAGAAAAAGATGAACAAAATTGAAGAGTGTCCACAGGGCATAACTAACAAGTGAAGCAATTCAAATGGAAGAAGCTATAGACTCTACTGATGTAAAGCCTTGTGAATAAACAACTGCTATCATGACAGTGAAGAGATTATGAAAGGGAGCTTGAGGTACATGAAATAAAATGATCAAGTTTATGAAATATGAAATCATATTGCATCCGTCTTTTGTGATCAAGAAAATGTGACTTGAAGAAACAGATTAGAGCAAAAGCTGAAAAGGAAATCACATTTAGCAGCCTCTGTACTGAGAAAGTATATTATGCTGCAATTTCTGAAGAGTCAGATGTTACCAAGTGTAAAAGCTATGGTCAAGGATATTTACGAGCACCATGGAGAAGAAAGTATTTTCTGTGCCACCTGGAGGACATAATGATGATGTAAACAGAGTTTTCAGGGCACACATAACATGATTGTGTGGAATTGCATAAATGGCTATGAGGCACTGAAAATCATTGTGAGGGAATTACTGGACATTGAAGGGATACCAGTAGCTGTGAAACAGAGTAGGTTATGTTAACAACTAAAATGAGTGACAAAACTGACGCATCTAATTATGAATCCAGGAGACACATTTCACTCACAGTAGGCCAATAAATAGCAGTCAACATGGATTTAGAGAGTTCTTAAAAAATATTTATTCATGAGATGTAGGCTTATTTGGCTAGACAAGCATTTATTATCCATCCTTAATTACTTTCGATAAGATAGTGCTGAGTCACTTTCTTGAACTGTTACAGTCCACACGCCCACTGGAGGGAAGTCCCAGGATTTTGACACTGCAGCACTGAAGAAGTAGCAGCATAGTTCCAAGACAGGATGCTGTGTATCTTGGAAGTGAAATTGCAGGAGGTGATGTTCCCATGCATCTACCTGCCCTTGTCCTTCTAGGAGGAGGATGTGGGTCTGCAAGGAATCTTGGTGAGTTGCAGCAGTGCATCTTGTAGATGGCATACACTGCTGCTATTATGCATTGGTGATTCAGGGAATGAATGTTTAGTGTGATGGATGGAGCACCAGTCAAACGGGTTTCTTTTTCCTTGAATGATAATGTTTAAGCATTGTTAGAGCTGTGCTTATGCAGGAAGGTAGAAAATATTTCAATGTAGTCATGACTTGAGCCTTACAAATAGTGGACATGCCTTGAGGAGTTGGAGGTGCATTAATCACCACAGAATTTCCAGCCTCTGACTCGCTTTTATGATTATTAGTATGGCATCAATTCAATTTCTGGTCAATGGCAACATTACATGCTGTTAATAGTCAGGTTTCTCGATCTCCAGATCAAAACCTTTCAAATACATTCAGCCAAGCTTTGCATGTCTTTGCAAAGCACAACGCTCTTTTCTTCAACAATATGACTCACTTTTTCTTTCAATTCTGGCAAATGGTAACATAACTGAAAATAAAGGGGAGATGGGTAGATTGTCACTTCGAAATGTAATAATATCCAGACACTTGTGTGAGGAATAACATTAACACCACACATCAGGCAAAGCCTGAATTTCAGCCATTTCTTGCTGTATTGTGGGAGCTGTGCTTATCCAGGGAAGTAGAAAGTGTTTCAATATAGTCATGACTTGACCTTTGCAAATAGTAATCATGCCTTGAGGAGTTGGAGGTGCATTAATCTCCGCAGAACAAGGACTGCTTCTGTTTTTGAGGGGTCAGAAATGATGCTGGACTTTATGTAATCATCACCAGATATCCCCACTTGAGACCTTATGATGGACAGCAGGTCATTGAAGATGGTTGGGCCAAGGACACTACCCTGAAGAACTTCTGTAGTGATGTCCTAGAGTTGCCATGATTGACAACAAACAACCCCAACCTTTGCTTTGTGCTAGATATGTCTCCAACCAAGGCAGAGATTCTCCAGTCACCCCATTCCTATTGACTTCAGTGTTGCTAAGGCTCCCTGATGCCACTCAGTCAAATGGTGACTGCATTTCCATCTGAATGACCTCCTGGACTTATTCAGGAAGTGCCTTTGTCACATTCTACACAATTAAATATCTAAACTTCCAAAATCAATTTGAAAAAGTACAATTTTGAATGTTACCTGTTGAGCTCGAAGCTGTTTGGATGCTAAACAAATATGGAAAAGGATTTTTTAAAATCTGTCAGGGGAAAAAAGAGGGGTATTTAATAGAGAGGTCATGTCAGGAGTACCTAGAGATTAGTGATGGGATCATATCACTGACATTAATTCTATGCAAATTATTCAAAGCATCAGATGAACCTTAGACAAAACAGAAAGTGCTGGAAAAACTCAGCAGGTCTGGCAGCATCTCTGGAGAGAAATCAGACTTAATATTTTGGGTCAAATGATCCTTCCTCAGCATTCAGCCAAACCTGAATTAGTTTTGTATGGAAGGTAAAGACCATATCTTTTTATTTTCTGTATTTTTGATTGTGGACTGAAATGAGAAAGCATTTGTTATAAAGCAAGGATTGTGGAATGAATTGCTGCACTTTACAAAATAAAGCAAGTTACTGAGAATCATTGTCAGTCATGTTTACACTGCTGCTATATTTGTGAACGGGCCAGCACGAGGAGTTGTGCCAATAACAAGCTGCTAATTAGTTTGTGGAGTTGTGAATGACAAAGGCCATCCACCTGACAACAGTTATCTGATTGGCTCCTGGGTAGCTGAACAGCTTGTGGGCATGCATAATGCTGGCAGCATCCTTTGGACTGCTACAAGGGACAGATGGCATGTCCTCCTTCCAGTAAAATACCTAAACCCTGAAGAAAGCCCATTTATTTTTCCTCACTAGTTGTTGTATGCTGTGGTCTTTAGCCAGCACATAAGAAACTTTGTAGTTAATGTACCAATTACCTGTAACTCGAATAAAGTGAAAAGAACTTGAGAAGAACAGAAAATCCTGGCAAGCAAAAGAATTATCTCAGTGAACCCTGGAGCCATTAAACCACTTCTCAACTTCCAGTATGTTTTTCTCCACCCATAACATCATTTTGTTTTGTCTGTCTGGATGTACATACAGTGAATTAGAGTTTTAGATATTAAGGCTATATATTGATAGTTCATAGCTGTTCACCAGTAGTTAGAATATATTTATTTGTAATAAGCAGTAGTTTTTGTCAAATACAGAAACCTGGTCTGTGTTTTCTGTTGGCCTGGATCTATATGACAGGTAAATTGGGACTTTGTGTACTTTGATAAACTTTTTTGAGTTTTATGATGACTCCAGGAATAGAAGGGCTTGATTTCCAGTATGCTACCCCAGTGAGATGTGACAGTATTCACAAGAACAGATATCAAATCTCAGTAAAAAGGTTTTACCCAGGAAAACAAATACCCAATTCTGCATTTACAAATCTGTCAACATTGTCCCTGTGATCTATTCATCTCAGTTGAGAGTGTGGTGCTGGAAAAGCACAGCAGGTCAGGCAGCATCCAAGGAGCAGGAGAATCAACGTTTTGGGAATTTCGGGTTTATGCCCAAAACATTGATTCTCCTGCTCCTCGAATGCTGCCTGACCTGCTGTGCTTTTCCAGCACCACACTCTCAACTCTGATCTTCAACATCTGCAGTCCTCAGTTTCTCCTCTATTCATCTCAAATATGCAAATACAAACTGGCTTCTTTTAGTAAAAGTGAGGCAGCAAACTGATTTTTTTTGTAATATGGCCATCTGTTCTTAGCATTGGACAGCATAACCACTAAATCACATGTCAACAACACCTGGCCATCACTATTGACTAAAAAAACCTTTAATTGACCAGCCATATTAATATTTAAGCTGGTCAGATGCTAAGAATTCTGTGGTAAACAATTCACTTCACTATCAGCTAAAGAACATTTATAATATAGTTTTTGAGGTTGATAAAATATTTTCCATTTGCCTAGGTTAGTTGTAGCTCCAATAACACTCAAGAAACTTGACAACACCCAGGACAGAACAGTCCAATTGATCAACATCCAATTCATGACCTTAAATCATCACTCCTTCCACCAACAAGGCAACACAATAGCATCAGTGTATGCCATCCACAAGATTCAGTGCAGGGATTCATCAAGCCTCTTTCGAAGCACCTTCTAAACTCTTGACCTCTACCAACTACCAGCAGAATGAGAAGTTGGCCAGCATGTCCCACTAAAGACCACCTAAACCCCAAACTTCTCTCTGCAGTAAGCTGAAATGACTGGTATCAGAACCCGTATTCTGTCTTTTACACACTTGTGCCCAGTGGCACCCAATCATCACCCACGCACACCCACTTACCTTCTCGCCTATCCTCTAAATTATGCAAGCTTCCAGCAGATGCCTGCTATAGACAGATCAAATGATGGTACATGTTCATGAAGGATTCCTCCTCTTAATATAGTGAAGGACCGGCCTTATTATTTTCAGTGCCAAAAATTAAAGACACCATTAGTCAGTTGTTTTTAGCTGAATACATAGCAGAGTGAGACAAATAGGATGCTGAAAGCAGCTACAATTTGTACTAAAAATGCTATATTTAAGAAAAAAACACTGATTTCTCTTGATTACAAGTACTAGTCTTAGACTAATGCCTGGCCAATGCAATTAACAGACTTTTTATCTCCTGAATTCGAGTGATAAAGAAGATATATATGCATGTGCTGTTTAAATGCTTGTGAAAAGCTCAACTTTCTGCGCAGCTTTTTGCTAATTTCACCAAGATGTGGAGAAATGGACTTCTTCTCTCCCAATTTTAAAACAGATTGCATACTTGAGGTCCAGCCTGCTGCCTGACTACATATGGCTTGGCTTTTGCTTTATTTAGCATGAAGCTGAATTGGTATGAGCCTTTATTCTTCATGGACTAATTTTGACCTTGATGTGATTCAAGAATTAGAATAGGAGCTAACTTTGAGTTACACAGCCACTTTTATATGTGCATAATAGAATCATAGACATTACAGCACAGAGGGAAGCCAATTCATGCTATGGCTTCAACTCAGTCATTTACACTAATCACATTTTACAGTCAGAAAATAATTTGCATCAATATCAAGCTGGTTGCAATAGCAGCAGGCAAAGAAAAATGTTCAATGTAAAAATGTTCTACAGCCCACTGAAGCTTAAACTTAAAATATCTCAGTAGTATCTAAATGAACTTTGTGTAATCTCAGCATTATACAGGGGACTGAATTGTCACCACAGTGTACCATTTCTGACAGCAGAGCACAAAGTATGCTCCACCAAACAACCTATGTCCAAATTCAGCAAGACCTGGACAATATCCATGCATTGGCTGACATGTGGCAAGTAACATATGCACCACCTAACTGCCAATCAATGATCATCCCTAACAAAGGGAATCTAATGATTACCCTTGACATTCCTGAACCACCCACTGTCAAATTCCTGGGGATTACCATTGACTACACACTGAACTGGTCTAGCTAAATAAATATAGCGGTTACAGGACCAAATCAAAGGCTAGGAATTCCATCTCCCCACTGTCCATTCATCATCTACAAGGAACACGACAGGAATATAATGGAAAACTCTCTACTTGCCTAGATGGGTGTAGCTCCAATAACATTCAATAAGCCAGACCCCATCCAGAACAAAAAGCCTACTTGGCTGGCACCTCATCCACTTATTTCCTTCACCAGCCATGCACAATGGCAGCAGTGTGTTCATCTACAAGATTTACTGCAATGATTCATCAAAGTGCATTCAAAAGCATCTTTTAAAGCAGATGCATGGGAACACCACTACCTCCAAGCCACATACCATCCTGGCTTAATTGCTAGTCTTTCATTGTCACTAAGTCAAAATCCTGAAACTCCTTTCCCTTCGTAACAGCATGGCAGGTGTCTCTATATCTCGAGGATTGCAGTGATTCAAGAAGATTGCTCAATAGTTCCCTTTCTGGATCAATTAAAGATGCATATGAAATGCAGGCCTAGCCAGTGGTATCCAATTTCCATGAACAATGAAAACAAAACAGACCACGCATTAATCTCTAAATTTCAATGCACCATTAGAAACGTAAAATTTCAACTTCAATCTAATTAAGCCACCCGGCTTATGATATTCTCTAAATTCGTAAGTCTTAGGTGCACTCCTAAGATATGTTAATAAGGGAACCAATGTCTGTTATACTCCTTTACAGGAGTAGTTATCGCTGGTCAGTGTTATTTTCCAGAAAGCCTGTCAGTGAATGGTAGGACTAGAGTGAATTTATAACAACACATTTATAACGTAAGCTTATATTTAGTGTTACACATTACGAACATGGTTTTTTTTCTGATTCAAAGGCCATAGGTCCATTCTCTTACTTTTTTAAAAACTTCTTTTCAGTATCATGTATAAAATTCCACTTCTGGTAGCACCTTGAAAAGAGAAGGACACTTGTCATGGAGCCTGTGGCAGGAATTTTTAACAAGGAGAGGCAGTTGTATTCCACATACAAGACCGTTCTGGTTGAGCAGGAGTCTCTCACAATCTTCGTCCCTGGAAAAGGCATGTTGAAAGGATTTGCAGATTGATAATCAACCTGTTTGACTATATCATGGACTGACCTTCCATGGATATCATATCCAAGGGTGGATCTTGAACCTGGGACTCCTCACTTAGAGGAAGCGACACCGACCACTGCACTCCAAGACCTCTATTCCCTTATTTATAGGAGCACCAGGGAATCTCCTGTTGATGTTCAATATTTGAATATAATTAAACATTAATAACAATTAAGGCAGATATTAAAACCTAGACCACACAGGATTCTTCAACTGCCTCTGCCATCATTAATGAATGCTAAATACTAGTTTGAACACTTTTACATGTTTACTAGGAATAAAAGGAACTTTTCCCCCAATCTCTAACAGTAATGATTGGCCTAAAGTATTGCCTCACCCTGGAACATTTATGGGAATCGTTCCAGTGAGGTGGGTAGTCCAAAATTAATTTCTCTTGTGGACCAAACTTGCTCTGGAGGAGTGAATGGGTTGGCAGCTCTTTTTGAATATGTAGTTGCTCTCCGTAGAAGCATGTATTGCCCACATAACGCTGAGTCATGGCCAAATAATGAGCTCAGACTCATTTCCACTCTATCTTCTTTCCAGACTGCAAAGTGTGATGTTTTCTAATCTTTGATGGAAGTTCATCCTCTTTAAACTTGATATCAGTGCTATCATTTTTCTCTGCATCCTTTCCACTTTTTTTGTGGCTGACCAGCAAAGTAACTAAATTGAACATAGCAACATCGACTGTGTGTTATCCAGTACACCGAAAACAATAGAATAACTTCTTTTGACCTATATTCTGTTATCCTATCTGTATATTTGAATAAGCCACTAGTTTACCCACATTAGGCGACGTGGATGATGTGTTTACTCTAACTAACTTTCTAATTCAGCATATGCTAATTTCCTTTGATTAATTGGACATTTACAACTAAGAATTTCTTCTTTAAGCACAATGCATCAATTAAAATGTAAGTAATATTTGGTATTTGTTATTCATAATACATCAATAATCTAAATACTTCTTCATCTTTTTCATTTATTTCATTAGTAAATGTGGAACACTTCAAGTTAGTGTTCACATTATTTATGTACATTAAAGAAAAGTGGGGTCCAAGGATGGAGTTCTGCAGAACTCCATTCAATTCTTCAGTCCATTTTCTGATACAGGTATAACCACTTCTCAAAAGTAAACTTGGTTTGTTCATTTGACCTATCTATTATCCAAGCTCATGCCTTAACCCAGAATCTGCTGTGTATATCTGGTTCATAATTCATTTGTTTTAGAATATAAGGAATTAAAGTGAAATGTGAAACAGATCAAACCAGCCAAAGTTAATAACAAAAACAAAAATTTCCAGAAAAACTCAAAAAGACAAAGAACTGTGGAAGCTGGAAATTAGAAACAAAAACCGAAATTTCCGTAAAAACTCAACAGGTCTGGCAGCGTCTGTGGAGAGAAGAGTTCTGAAAAAGGGTCTCCAGACCCAAAATGTCAACTTTGCTTCCTCTCAGCTGCTGCCAGACCTGCTGAGGTTTTTCTGGAAATTTCTATTTTTGTTTCTAATTTCCAGCTTCAACAGTTCTTTGTCTTTTTTTGTTCAGCCAAAGTTAATTACAATTAAATGGTAACTTTGTATTTATCCAATAAAGTCAGTAAATAATGATGGAGCCTACAAGCTCTACACTTCTCCAGAGAAAGGATAAATGTTTATTATTAAACACCTGAATATATAGGCAACATCACTCACACAGAATCATACAGACACACACACACACACACACACACTCAGAAGTAGCATGCATTTGGATCTTAGGATTTTAAGAGTTCTCTGTGGCAACATCCTTATAAATCTTTTCTGAACCCTTTCAAGTTTCATAACAATAGGAAAGAGACCAGAATTGCTCACAATATTCCAAAAGTGGCCTAACCAATGTCCTGTACAGCTGCAGCATAACCTCCCAACTCCTATACTCAATGTTCTGACCAAAAAAGGAAGGCATATCAAACACCTTTTTCACGACTCTATCCACCTGTGATTCCACTTTAAAGGAACTATGAACTTGCACTCCAAGGTCACTTTGTTCAGCGACACTCCCCAGGATCTTACCATTAAGTGTGTAAGTCCTGCTCTGATTTGCTTTTCCAAAATGCAGTACCTCACATTTATCTCATAGGATAAATAGACAAGGTTCTTTCCCTGGGGTGGGGATATCCAGAACTAGAAGGCATAGGTTTAGGATGAGAGGAGAGAGATTTAAAAGGGACCTAAAGGGCAACATTTTCACACAGAAGGATGGTGCATGTTTGGACTGAGCTGCCAGAGGAAGTGTGGAGGCTGGTGCAATTACAACATTTAAAAGAAATCTGGATGGGTAAATGAATAGGAAGTGTTTAGAGGGATATGGGGTAAGTGCTGGCAGATGGGATTAGATTAATTTAGGATATCTGGTAGGCATGGATAAGTTGGACCAAAGGGTCTGTTTCAGTGCTGTACATCTCTGTGATTATATGACACACACTTCCAAAGATTTGCAACATCCTATCCATGGGTGCCTACCATTATATTTGAACTATTTGTCTGAAAAGGTGGTAAGACCTATTCAATAAGTCTAGGTCAGGCTGTTCCTCAGTCTTTGATGGTTGGCTGATGTTTCAGAATCTGCAGTCATCGATTCCGGCCTCCCTTCTCATCTAGCACTGGTTCTGGTCTTCAGATTGCCTCATCAAGGTGGTTTGTCTGGGTCTCATCAATCCGATGATCGCCACAAGGAGCAAGCAGTTGGAGATGCTGTGCAGCTTGGCTGCCAGTCAAGCATCCCCTCTGAAGATGCAATTGAAGAAAGTGCAAAAGGCAGAGAAACATGGGGCTCCAGATCGCCACCTTTATCCCTCTCTTTATGCCCTTCTTGAAGATTCTGTGTCCAATGTTCCATATCAGCATTGGGCAGGGGCGAGAATCTCTACTGAGGTGATGACTTGTATCTGGATATTTGAACCTTCAACTGTCAAGTACTATCCTTGTCAAGTTATGTCTCTGGCTTCCTACTGACCTGAGTGCCACTAACATTCTTCCAACAAAACAGGTTCACCAAAGGAATAAACAACAGTTAGTCTTGAAATAATGTGGTTGTTAGTACCTGGCTAGGCAGTTCCAGGCCTGTCTCGTTTCAATAGGAAGTTGATTGTCCAAGGCCAAGTACATGAATACTGTCTGTTCCTGCTCTGCAGTTTGCAAATTGCAGAGTTCAGCCATGTTTAAACTGGGCTTCTACATTTTGAGTTTTTATCAATGCTCATGAAAAATGTCAATATTTCTGTAACAATCCTGGAGGTCATGAGACACCTGACCACAATGGCCTTGTTAACTTTTCTCACGCAATCATCCACTTGTCATCTCATCAATTATGCAACCTGCCAATGGCACCCATTGTATAATCATGCAGTGGGAAAAATGATTGCTGCTGCTGGGACTGATCACACAGATGCCATTTTTGAATCCCAGAAGCATATTATTGCAGGTACTAGAAACCATGGCCACGCTTTCATTCTGAGATCCTGCACCATTAGCCAGAATGAAATGATCCAGAAAGCGAAATTAGCTCGTCACATTGCTGACATGGACCTTCATTGCTGGTGGAAAGGAGAGCTGTTCTTCTTACGAACCGGCAACAAAGGTCTTGCCACCAGACCCAGCCATCCAAGACCATGATAGAAGCCTGGCTCAGTGCAAAGACCCAGATGAAATGTACAGCCATTCAGAAGATTGATGATCTTCTACACTGCCACCATCTTCTCAGGTACAGCACCATTCAAACTCTGCCGCCACCTGCTGATATAATCAAGGCTCATGGATTACATTTCTCACTATTTCATGCATACTGTCCAATCAATCGCTTTTATCCACCTCAGTGTCTAAAACTGCCAGTCTTCCTTGCCCTGTATGTACTCACCGGGGAGACTTCACCACTTCTGCTACTTCTGCATCAGCACTAACGTCTCTTCTAGCTACTTGCTTCATTCTCAGTCCCTGCCTTAAAACAATTTCAGGAAACAGGCCCACATCAGATTGGTGTCTCAACAGCACTATGACCAATATAGCTGTACTCCTCAGATTGTTCACACTCAACATGCAGGACTGACCTTGGTCAATCCCCTGAGCTGGACTGGAATCAGACAGTTTGGCTTGTCTGTTTGGCAATATCCCCTGAGTAATCATAGTTTCCCTCAACTCCAGTAAGGTTTGTTCCTTTTGACTTTTACACTTGTCATTTCAGTTGAAGCACATGCAGTGAGTTTGCCATGTAGATGTGACCTTTCTATAGCAGGGTATCATGCTGTAACATGTCCACCCTTTTGTCTGTTCACTGCTCTGAATGCTGACAAGCTGCCACATCTCCCTCTACACAAACATTCAATACAAGCCAAAGAGGCTGGCAGCCACCAAGTAAGTGCAAACTGAATGAAAGCTGAGAAATGTAGCTAACAGCCTCAAGATGCATCCTGTGTAGAGGCATAAGATGCATGTGTCTCCCTGAGTGCAAAGTGACCTGGCAGAAGCATGCAAGTCATAACCATCACTGAGCTTTAAAGTGAAGTCCTGAAGTGAGTTGGCCTGAAAGCAGCCATGATGATGTGGTCAGGCTGATTTTTTGGTGATGTCAAATTATGTGGATAAAGTGTGGAGAACTGTATCCATGGACAATATATAACCACTCCAACTTTCATATCAGGAATTACCACCACCTTGTTTCTCAGAGAAGGAGAGGGGAATTGGGAACTGCATAGAAATAAGGTGAAGTTAAATATAGAAAATGCTGGAGAAACTCAGCAGGTTTGGTAGCATCTGTGGTGAGAGAAACAGAACCAATGTTTCAAATCCAGCAACCTGCTGAGTTTTATTTGTTCATGGGATGTGAGCTAGATCAGCATTTATTACCCAGAGGGCAAATAAGAGTCAACCACGTTGGCGTGGGTCTGAAATCACAGATGGTCTTTACCTGGTGGGTCAGACCAGGTAAAGACAGCAGACCTCTTTTCCGAAAGGATATTAGTGATCCAGATGGGGTTTTAATTACAAAACAACAGGGAGTGCATGGTTACCATTAGGCTAACTCTTCATTCAAGATTTTGATTGAATTCAAATTTCTCCATCTGCCTTGATATGATTCAAATGCACATCTCCATAATGTTGACTTGGATTGTGAACCTAGTGACATTATCACCACACCACTGGACCGCTTCAATAGTGGAGCATCGCAGCATTTTCTGTTTTTACTTTTGATTTCCAGCATCCAAACTATTTTGTTTTTACTATAAAAATGGAGAGAGGTAGACTAATAATAAGATACAAATGTCTTGACCAGAAAAGGAACTGGAGTAGCCACATAAATACATTGGTTACAAGAGCAGTTCAAAGGCTAGGAATACTGCAGCAAGTAACTCACCTCCTGATTCCCCAAAACATGCTCACCATCCAAGAGACACAAGTCAGGAGTATAATGGAATCCCCTCAACTTTACTGGATGGGTACAGCTCCAACAACGCTCAAGAGGATTGACACCATCAGGACAAAGCAGCCGACTTTATTTATACTACACCCGGTCCTTCCACCACCAATGTTCAGTATCAACAGTGTGTACCATCTACAAGTTGTACTGCAGAAATTCACCACAGTTTCTTTGACAACACCTTGCAAACCACAACGACTACCATTTAGAAGGAAAAAGGCATCAGATACCACCACCTGAAAGTCCCCCTTTACACCACTCACCATCCAGACTCGGAAATGTATTGCAATTCTTACAGTATTTTCAGGTCAAAATTCTGAATTCCCTCCCTAACTGCATTTTGAGTCTGCCGACAGCACATGAACTGCAGTGGTTCAAGAAGACAGCTCACCACCACCTTCTCGAAGGCAAATTGGAGTGGGTAATAAATGCTGGGCTAGTCAGCAACACCCACATCCCATATATTTTATTAAAGACAGTGGAGTCCAAGTTTCATTCATTCACATATCATTTGATAAGATGGAGTTTTCGCACCTATTTTCTAGATTTCAACTTTGATATTGAACAGTCTGCAGCAGTAGTATTGTGAAGCCAATCTTAGTTACTTCAACTAATTAGTTGAAGTGTAGCCATTAACTACATGATAGTTATTTATATCTGTTGACTTTTCAAAGCCAGGTGCTGAAAAGTTGTTTGTATTATAATGATTTTGCCAAGCCTTGACAAGACATAGAGATGAACACAAAGTCTATGCAGTTCCATATGTATTTGCAGGAAAGAAAAGTACATCTTACCTCTCAACTAAATCTTGTTTAAAGAAAATTATTCATTTCAGATTTATACTTCATAATATCATATTTGCCTCATACATTCGTAAAGTGCAAGTTTAACTGTTTCAAAGTTTCAGTGTCCATTCATCTTATAATGATTATTATTCCCTCACAAAGCTGTCCTGGATAAATTTTAAGAATTGTGTCCCTTGAAGCATTTCACAATTTTAGAGTGATGCTGGAAAAGCACAGCAGATCAGGCAACATCCGAGGAGGAGAAAAATCGACATTTCGGGCAAAAACCCTTCATCAGGAATGAGGCTGGGAGACTCGGGGGTGGAAAGATAAATGAGAGGGGGTTTGGCTTGAGAGAAGATTGCTGAGGGTGCAATAGGAGGATAGAGGTGGGGATGAAGGTGATAGGACGGAGAGAAGGGTGGGGCAGATAGGTGGGAAAGAAGATGGACAGGTTGGATAGGTCATGAGGATGGTGCTGAGCTGGAAGGTTGGAACTGGAGTAAGATGGGGGGCAGGGGAAATGAAGAAACTGGGGAAGTCCACATAGATGTCATGGGGTTGAAGGGTCCCAAGGTGGAAGATGAGACATTATTCCTCCAGGTGTCGGGTGGTGAGGGAGTGGCAATGGAGGAGGCCCAGGACCTGCATGTCCTCGGCAGAATGGGAAGGGGAGTTGAAATGTTCAACCACAGGGCGGTGGGGTTGATTGGTGCTGGTGTCCCAGAGATGTTCTCCAAAGCACTCTGCGAGAAGGCGTCTGGTCTCCCCAGTGTAAAGGAGACCGCATCGGGAGCAACAGATACAATAAATGACGTGTGGAAGTGCAGGTGAAACTTTGATGAATGTGGAATGCTCCTTTGGTTCCTTGGATGGAGGTGAGGGGGAGGTGTGGGCACAGATTTTGCAATTCCTGCAGTGGCAGGGGAGGGTGCCAGTATGAGAGGGTGGGTTGTTGGGGGACATGGACCTGATCAGGTAGTCACAGAGGGAACGGTCTTTGCGGAAAATGGATAGGGGTGGGGAGCGAAATATATCCCTGGTGATGGGGTCCGTTTGAAGGTGGCGGAAATGTCGGCGGATGATGCAATTTATGTGGCGTTTGATGAGGTGGAAGGTGAGGACCAGGGGAGTTCTGTCCTTGTTGTGGACGGAGGGGTGAGGTTCAAGGACAGAGGTGCAGGATGTGGATGAGGTGCGTTGGAGGGCATCTTCAACCACATGAGAGGAGAAATTGTGGACTTTAAAGAAGGAGGCCATCTGGTGTGTTCTGTGCTGGAATTGGTCCTCTTGGGAGCAGATGCGGCAGAGGTTTAGGAATTGGAAATAAGAGATAACATTTTTGCAGGAGGTAAGGTGGGAGGAGTTGTAATCCAGGTAGCTGGGCGAGTCGGTGGATTTGTAAGAGATGTCATTGTTGAGTCAGTCATCATTGAGGGAGATGGAGAGGTCCAGGAAGGGGAGGGAGGTGTCAGAGGTGGTCCAAGTGAATTTAAGGTCGGGGTGGAACATGTTGGTGAAGTTGAAAAACTGTTCAACCTCCTC
This sequence comes from Chiloscyllium plagiosum, assembly GCF_004010195.1. Classification (NCBI taxonomy): domain Eukaryota; kingdom Metazoa; phylum Chordata; class Chondrichthyes; order Orectolobiformes; family Hemiscylliidae; genus Chiloscyllium; species Chiloscyllium plagiosum. Next base: position 45,864,984 of record NC_057723.1, read on the forward strand.
ATGGGAGCACGAGGTGGCGCCAATGCAATCATCAGTGTAGCGGAGGAAAAGGTGAGATGTGGTGCTGGTGTAACTCCAGAAGTTGGACTGTTCTACATAGCCAACAAAGAGGCAGGCATAGCTGGGGACCATGGCTACGTCTTTCGAATGGAGGAACTGGGAGAGTTCGAAGAAGAAATTGCTGAGGGTGAGGACCAGTTCAGCCAAAGAAATAAGAGTGTCAGTGGAAGGGTACTGGTGGGGACATTGGGAGAGGAAGAAATGGAGGGCTTGGAGGCCCTCATCATGGTGGATTGAGGTATAGAGGGACTGAATGCCCATGGTAAGATGAGGCGTTGGGGGCCAGGAAAATGGAAGTCTTGGCGGAGGTGGACGGCATGGGTGCCGTCCCAAACATACGTGGGAGTTCCTGAACCGAGGGGATAGGACACTTGTTGTGGTTCTGCTCGCCGAGCTGGGAATTTGTGTTGCAGACGATTTGTCCCCTGTCTAGCTGACATCCTCAGTGCTTGGGAGCCTCCTGTGAAGTGCTTCTGTGATGTTTCCTCCAGCATTTGTAGTGGTTTGTCTCTGCCGCTTCCGGTTGTCAGTTCCAGCTGTCCGCTGCCGTGGCGGGTATATTGGGTCCATGTGTTTGTTGATAGAATCTGTGGATGAGTGCCATGCCTCTAGGAATTCCCTGGCTGTTCTCTGTTTGGCTTGTCCTATAATAGTAGTGTTGTCCCAGTCGAACTCATGTTGCTTGTCATCTGAATGTGTGGCTACTAGGGATAGCTGGTCGTGTCGTTTTGTGGCTAGTTGATGTTCATGGATACAGATCGTTAGCTGTCTTCCTGTTCGTCCTGTGTAGTGTTTTGTGCAGTCCTTGCATGGGATTTTGTACACTACGTTGGTTTTGCTCAAGCTGGGTATCGGGTCCTCTGTACAGGTGAGTTGTTGTCTGAGAGTGGCTGTTGGTTTGTGTGCTGTTATGAGTCCTAGTGGTCATAGTAGTCTGGCTGTCAGTTCAGAAATGCGCTTGATTTATGGTAACGTGGCTAATCCTTTGGTTGTGGCATGTCCTCATTCCATTGTCTTTCCCTTAGGCATCTGTTGATGAAATTGCTGGGGTATCCGTTTTTGGCGAATATATTGTAGAGGTGTTCTTCTTCCTCTTTTTGCAGTTCTGGTGTGCTGCTGTGTGTTGTGGCCCTTTTGAACAGTGTCTTGATGCAACTTCTTTTGTGTGTGTTGGGGTGGTTGCTTTCGTAGTTCAGGACTTGGTCTGTGTGTGTGGCTTTCCTGTATACCTTTGTGGTGAATTCTCCGTTCGGTATTCTCTGTACCATCACGTCTAGGAATGGGAGTTGGTTGTCCTTTTCTTACTCTCTAGTGAATCGGATTCCAGTGAGTGTGGCGTTGATGATCCGGTGTGTGTTTTCTATTTCTGTGTTTTTAATGATTACAAAGGTGTCATCTACATATCTGACCCAGAGTTTGGGTTGAATTTGCAATAAGACTGTTTGTTCTAATCTTTGCATTACAGCTTCTGCTATGAGTCCAGAAATGGGTGAGCCCATGGGTGTGCCATTGATTTGTTCATATATTTGGTTGTTGAATGTGAAGTGTATTGTGAGGCCCAGATCCAGTAGTTTGAGTGTGCAGTCTTTGTTGATAGGTTCCCCGTCTTGTTGTCTGTTCCGTATGTCCAGCAGGTTGGCTATTGTTTCTCGGGCTAGGGTTTTGTCGACAGAGGTGAACAGTGCTGTTACATCGAATGAGACCATAGTTTCTTCCTTGTCTATATGTATATTTCTGATGATGTCCAAGAATTCCTGTATAGAGTGTCTGGATCCGCTGATCAAGTGTTTCAGTTTCTGTTGTAGTTCTTTAGCCAGTTTGTATGATGGTGTCCCTGGTAGCGATACGATGGGTCTGAGTGGGATGTCTGGTTTGTGCACTTTAGGTAGGACAGTATCAAGGTAGGTGGAGATGAATTTGGTGGGACAGGAGAAGGCTGAGACGATGGGTCGGCCGAGGTAGTCAGGCTTGTGGATCTTGGGTAGTAGGCAGAATTAGGTGGTGCGGGATTTCCAAACTATGAGGTTGGAAGGTCCCTGAGGTGATGAGGTTGTGTATCTCTCAGACCATCACCTCAGGGAATCTTCCAACCACAGCTTCCAATTTCACCTCTGCATAAATTGCATCATTCGCTGACATTTCTGCCACCTTCAAACAGACCCCACACCAGGGATATATTTCCCTCCCCATCCCTATCTGCTTTCCGCAAAGACCGGTCCCTCCGTGACTACCTGGTCAGGTCCACCCCCCCCCCCACCCCACCCAGCAACAAGCACCCTCCAGTCCTGGCACCTTCCCATGTCACTGTAAGAATTGCAAAATCTGTGCTCACACCTCCCCCTCACCTCTGTCCAAGGCCCCAAAGGAGCATTCCACATCCATTAAAATTTCATCTGCACTTCCACACGTCATTTATTGTATCCATTGCTCCCGATGCGGTCTCCTGTACATTGGAGAGACCGGACGCCTTCTCGCAGAGTGCTTCAGAGAACATCTCTGGGACACCCGCACCAATCAACCTCACGCCCTGTAGCCAAATATTTCAACTCCCCCTCCCACTCTGCCAAGGGAATGCAGATCCTGGGCCTCCTCCATCACCACTCCCTCACCACCTGATGTCTGGTGGAAGAATGCTTCATCTTCTGCCTTGAGACCCTTCAACCCCATGTCATCAATGTAGACTTGATCAGTTTCCTCATTTCCTCTCCCTCCCCCACTTTACCCCAGTTCCAACCTTCCAGCTCAGCACTATCCTCATGACCTGTCCCACCTGTCAAGCTTCCTTCCCACCTACCCGCTCCACCTTCCTCTCTGACCTATCACCTTTACCCCCATCTCCATCCACCTATTGCACTCTCAGCTACCTTCCCGCCAGCCCCATCCCCCTCCCATTTATCTCTTCACCCCCGAGGCTCCCAGCCTCTTTCCTGAAGAAGGGTTTTTGCCTGAAATGTCAATTTTCCTGCTCCTCAGATGCTGTCTGTCCTACTGTGCTTTTCCAGCACCATACTAATGTTGACCCTAACCTCCAGCATCTGCAGGGCCTACTTCCGCATTTCATAATTTGTCTATCCCAAGTAATATGAGGAAAGTTGAAATCCCCTATTATATTTCCCTGTTATTTTAACATTTCTCTGAGATTTCCCTGCATTTCTGGTCTTTCTATTACTCTCTGGCTGTCAGGGGATCTTTAGCACACCCCAGGCAAAGTGATTAACCACTTGTTGTTTTTAGGTTCTATTTGATGAAGCTTCTCAGATATTATCTATCCTTATTGCACCAAACAACTCCTTGATCAATGTTGCAACACCACGTCCTCTTTTACACACATCCATGTCTCACCTGAAGATTCGATGCCTGCCGTATTGAGCTGCCAGTTGTGTCCCTTCCTAACTATGTCACTACGGTAACAATGATTTCACATCCCCAACTTATCTGCCTTTACTCACAGCACTCCTTACATTAAAATAAATACTATCCAGCTTTTCCATGCTAACTTGTGCCTTAACTTGACTATATTTGCTCTACATTCAAGATTGACTTGGTTCTTCTTCTATACTTATCTGTACATCTTACCCTACTGTACCTCCTTTTGCCAAATAAGTTTAATCCTCTACCAACCACACCAGTAAACGCAGCCCAGCTCCACCGTGCAAGGATGTCAGTGCATTCTGGTCCAGGTGCAACCTGTCAGATTTGTATAGGTTTCACCTTCCCCAACAAGGGATCGAAGAATGTAAAGCCCTCCTGCCGACGCCAACTCATGCATTGGTCTCTTTAACTGCTTATGTCTAGATGTGGCATCAGGAGTAATCCAGAGATTACAACCATTGGGTCCTCATTTTTCATTTGCTACCTAGCTCCTTAAATTCTTGTTGTAGGACCACACCCCCTTTCTACCTTTGTCTTGGGAACAGGAGAATCGACGTTTCGGGCATTAGCCCTGAAGAAGGGCTAATGCCCAAAACGTCAATTCTCCTGTTCCCTAGATGCTGCCTGACCTGCTGCGCTTTTCCAGCAACACATTTCCATCCCCAATCTGAACTGCAATCTCTGACTGTTCACCTTCCCCCTTCAGAATGTCTTGCAGCAATTCAGTGACATCCATGATCCTCCCCCCAAAGAGGCAACATACCATCCTGGAGTCATGTCTGTAGCCATAGAAAAGCCCTCCCTACTGAGTCTCCTACTAGTACTGTTGTCCCACTCTTTCTGCTTCACTCTTGTACAGCTGGATTTTGGCTCCCCTGAGAAATCATCACATTCACTTTACCAACACAGAAAATCAATTCTTGAGTGAGATGCACATTGGGCTTTACTGACTATTTGCCTGTCTCCCTTCTTCTGACTGGTGATCATCCATTTTCTCTCTAACTTTGTGTTATCCATGTAATTCTCAACATCACAGATACACTGCTGTGCCTCCAGCCGAGTCCAAGCTCCATAACCCAGAATTCAAGCTGATCAAATCTTCCTGGAGATATGATCATCCAGACTTCACCATCTAAGATTTCCCACATACTGTGACCATGCAACACATGGGACTGAGCTCCTCTACCATTCCTAGGCTTAAACTTACTTCCATTATATTATCTTTACTCTCCTCACATCCTTCCTTAGCCGACTCATATTAGAATATAGAAGCCCTACATTGTTGAAGCAGGCCATTTGGCCCGTAGGGTCCATACCGACCCTCTGAAGAGCGCCCCAACAGACTCCCCACCCCCCCCCCCCCCCCCCCCCTCACCAAAACCCTGTATTTCCCGTGGCTACTCCACCTAACCTTCTCATCCTTGACCACTTTGGGCAATTTAGCATGGTCACCTTTGGACTATGGGAGGAAACCAGAGCACCCAGAAGAAACCCACATAGACATGGGGAGAATATGCAAACTCCACAGAGACAGTCACCTGAGGGTAAAATTGAATCTTGGGTCCCGGCTCTGTGAGGCAGTAGTGCTAACCACAGAGCCATCATGCTGCCCTACTTTATTATATTGGCCTGACCTTCACTTATTTCCGGTCATTCTAAATTAATCCCTCCTTTCAAATACAATAATGCTCTTTTCTAATATATAGCAATTTACAGGCAGTCCCTTACAGCAGTTTCCTCTCTATCTTCTGAAAATAAACCTCAGATGCCTGGAAAGACTGGGCATCTTTCAATATTCATCAATGCCTATACTCAGAATGACATTAGTGCCCTGCACTTTGCACAACACTGCATTGCAGGGAGAACTGCTTTCCAGAAACAGGAAGGCATTGAGTGCTCTGCCTCTTTGGATTTTAAGGACGTGCAACTGGAGCTTCAGCGATGTGATGAGGGTGTTTATAGCTTCACATATAGCTGCCAGAGATTAGATTAGATTAGATTACTTACGTGTGGAAACAGGCCCTTCGGCCCAACAAGTCCACACCGCCCCGCCGAAGCACAACCCACCCATGCCCCTACATTTACCCTTCACCTAACACTACGGGCAATTTAGCATGGCCAATTCACCTGACCTGCACATCTTTGGACTGTGGGAGGAAACCAGAGCACCCGGAGGAAACCCACGCAGACACGGGGAGAACGTGCAAACTCCACACAGTCAGTCGCCTGAGGCGGGAATTGAACCCGGGTCTCTGGCGCTGTGAGGCAGCAGTGCTAACCACTGAGCCACCGTGCCGCCCACACCACCGTGCCACCCACTATGATGCTTGAGGAGTTCTGATCTGCGTGCTTCATTTCAGCATGCAATCGCCATTCATTGTCTGGTGACTTCAAGTTATGCCAGTGTTACCAATGTGGCTGTCTATTAGTTAATTCTGTCACAAGGGAGCTAGGAGACTATCACCTTTCTATCTCCAATAGTGAGGTATATAGGAACCCACTTATTTCCATCAGCTACTCCTCTGCAGTTCTTAAAATGGATTTTATTGGAGAGTTAGCACCAGTTAGTATCAAAATGGTGGCAGCAGAATACGCAGCATTGGGCTCCTGTTCCCGGACTTGTTCTCTTTGTCTGCAGTTTTGTTTTTCCTTCTTTTCTCTTCTATCTCTTCTTCTTTGGTCAAACTTAATTTGAAAAACACAGATCTTTGGCAAGAGGCAGCTTCGATGGGCTCCGGAGCAGCGGCAGCGTTTTCAGAGGCAGCGTGACTACAGAGACAGTGGTTGGCCTGTGAAGCCTAGAGCGGGACTCTTGCTTCCTTACCCCTAATAGTGGTATGGTGTGGGCTGGTGTAGCCCGGAGCAGGACACTCTCTGGGTGGTATGCTGTGGGCTGGTGTTGTCTGGAGGAGAACACACTCTCGGTGGTACGGTGTGGGTTGTTGTAGCCCGGAGCAGGATACACTCTCGGTGGTGTGGTGTGGGTTGGTCTAGCCTGGAGTAGGACACACTCTTGGTGGCATGGTGTGGGATGGTGTAGTCCGGTGCAGAATACACTCTCGGTGGCATGGTGTGGACTGGTATAGCCCGGTGCAGGACACACTCTCAGTGGCATGGTGTGGGCGAGTATAGTGGGAAACAGGATTCTGGCGACAGTATGCTGTAGGAGCAGAGAAGGAAAAGTTGGACTCTCTTTAAGTCTTTTTTTTTGCTTTACTCTAAGTTACTGTGAATGGTGCTTATGTACAAGTAAGGGTGCACACTTTTCATTGAATGCATGTGACAATAAAGGATATTCTATTCTATTCTCAGACTCTCCTTACTATTATGTGCTCTCTTCTCTTGCAGAGAGAGAAAGGAAAAACTATGTGTGCAAAGAATTGGATGTAATGAGAGGATAAAAGGTCACTGTGATGACAGGTTGAGTATTGCATTAAGATAAGGGTGTGTGTCAGTAGTGGCTGGTCAGATGGGGATATGACAGGATATCTCGACAGATAGATGAACCTGCAGAATGTGTTGGCTTGAAGAGGGATGTGCAGGGGAAAGCTTGGAATGGAAAAATGAGGGTGTTGAGAGTCGATACATGTCAGTTTTTGAATGCACATGCCACCTGTCCTTTCCTGATTAAGTGACAGAACCTCTCCTGGCACTACATCCTGTTGTGTGGCATGAAGGTTCTACTGATGACCTCCTCAGCCATTTACAACCACACTGCATGTTTTCCTTATAGACAGTTGTTACATTTCCTGAAATGCATTACTGAAGCATGGTGCTGTTTTGCTACATTGTGTTTCTATTTCTGTATATTTTGGCTCAACTAATTCTCTCATATTCCCGTTAAATAATGATCATGCAATTATGGTGGCAGCCCAGTGCACTATCTTTCAGGCTTATTGATGAGTTGGAAGTAGAACTTGTTATTCTAAGTGCAGCAAGCCTGGCACTGCTAGCTTTAATTAGAGACAAAAACCACAGATGCTAGAATCCAAGGTAGACAAGCAAGAGACTGGAAGGACACAGCAAGCCAGGCAGCATCAGGAGGTGGAGAAGTCAACATTTCGGGTGCAAGGGGAGCTGCAGATTAAGGGAGTGGAGGTGGTGGGGGAAGGGCGGGGGCAGGTTGGTGAGGTAGGGATAGGTGAACACAGGTAGAGGGTACGACCTAGTTGGTCAATGGCAGAAATGAATCTGGTTGGTAGCTGGAAAGAAGAGCCAGTCAGAGGAATGGAAGGGAGGAGAAGGGGCTGAGAAGGGAGTCAGGGGATGGGAAGAGAGGTTATTTGAAATTGGAGAACTCAATTCCTCCTGACTGTAGGCTACCCAGGTTGAAGATGAGGTGTTATTCCTCCAATTTATGGTCTGATTCACTGTGGCAATGAGGACGCCAAAGATAGTCATGTTGGAAACAGAGTGAGAAGGGGAATTAAGATGGCCGATGACTGGGAGATCAGGTCGGTCCCTGCGGACCCGGCTGAGATGCTCAGCAAAACATGCCCAGAGTTTACATTTGGTTTCTTTGATGTAGAGAAGACCACATCGAGAGCACCGTATACAGTAAATTAGGTTGGAGAAGAGGCAGGTGAACCTCTGTCTCACCTGGAAGGACTGTTTGGGGCCCTGGATGGAGGTGAGCGGGGTGGTGTGCCAGCAGGATTTGCATCTTTTACAGTTGCAGGGGAACATGGGTTTGGTGGAGAGAACGGCACGAACCAAAGACTAGTGAAGAGAACAGTCCTTGTGGAAGGCAGAGAGGGATGAGGGGGAGGGGGAGAGATCTTCTTGGTGGTGAGATTTAATTGGAGTTGGCAGAAGTGTTAAAGGATGATATGTTGGATGCGTAGACTGGTGGGACAGTAGGTGAGGACCAGGGGACCCTGTCTCTATTGTGTTTGGAGGTGGAGGGGTCAAGAGCAGTGGAGCAGGGAATGGAGGCAGTGCAGTGCAGGGCTGCCTGGATGACAGAGCGGAGATAAGCATGTTTTCAAAATAAGTGGAACATCTGGGATGTTTGGGAGAGCTATGTTTCCTCGTCAGAGCAGATGCAGTAGAGACGGAGGAATTAGGAGAATGGGAAGGAGTTCTTGCAGGATACTGGGTGGGAGAAGGTGTAGTCCAGGTAGTTATGGGAGTCTGTGGGATTCTAGTAAATGTCCATCTGGAGACTGTCGCCAGAGATGGAAATGGAGAGATCAAAAAAGGGGAGGGAGGTATCCAAGATGGACCAAGTGAATTTGAGGGTGGGGTGGAAGCTGTGGGTGACATCGATGAACTGCTGCAGTTCAGCTAGGACCCATCTGCCTGTCTGTTTGTCGACTATGTCAAACAGTCCCTCTTCAGTGCCTACACAGGCACTGTGCCTCAATTCTTCCATCATTACATCGATGACTGCATCAGCGTAGCATCTTGCACCCAGAATGAACTGGGTGAACATTCCACAAGCATTCCAGATATCCACCTATTTTGAAGAATGTGCACCTCCCCTCCCCCACCGCCCTGACCCCCACTTTATCTGCAGCTCCCCTTATACCAAGTCATGAAGAAGCTTTACCCAAAACAGCGACTTCTCCACTTCCTGATACTGCCTGGCTTACTGTGTTCTTCCAGCCTCCTGCTTGTCCATATTGCTGGCTTTAAGGCAGTCCAACTGCATAGAAGTGTTAAGCAATTGGCCTCACATAGGTATTTATAAATGTGCACAAGTCATACGAATTTCTATATACATGAAGAAATTGTTAAGCAAAATGTAGTCAATTTCTTCATGGTGCTTTTAAAATTAAAATAGCTAGCTACCTTCAAGCTCAGATTTATACTACTGTAGTTCAGCTCCTTCCTTCCTTTAATAAATTACCTCCATTTTTCACTGGGACCTTTGGCTTATTCTCACTTGATTAGCATTTCAAATGGCAGAATCTTTTCAGTTCACTCATAACGTTATCATCATTGAATGACACTTCACTCAATGCAATCAACACACATGAAGCAAGTAATTGCAACAGGCAAGTATGGTCATATCATTTTCAATTGAGTTATTTATTAACAAAACATAGTGATTACCTAGATTATAGCAAATCAAGTGCCCTAATCAATAAAATTCAATTAGAACATAATTTCAAAATTTATTGTGAGGTAGTTTTAAATATTAAAATAATATAAAGTAACTGCTTTTCAGAAACATGAGCAACAAATGATAGGTGAAAATGTGTTTGATTTACTTTTTACAGTTTATTTCATGTGTTCTATTTGTAAAAAGACAATAAAAGAATTGGTTAGCAGTATATACCAAGTGCTGGGATGATTGTAATCGAAGGTAGGATACAGAAATTACGTGTGTTAGGAACATAGGAATTGGAATATGCCAAACAGTCCCTTCAACCTAATCTACTTTTCTTTTCGATCATGGCTGATTTGTATCTCAATGCCATCTGTGTTTGTAGAGGCATAGAGTCATAAGCATGGAAACAGACACTTTGGTCCAACTTGTCCATGTGAAACATGTTCCCAAAGTAAAATAGTCCCACTTGCCTCCGTTTGGTCCATATCGCTCCAAACCTTTCCAATTAATGTACTTATCAAAATGTCTTAAATGTTGTAATTGTACCTGCTTCCACCATTTCCTCTGGCAGTTCATTCCACACACGAACCACGCTCGCTGTAAAAATTCCCTTATGTCTTTTTTAAAACTTTTTCCTCTCATCTTAAAAATATGTCCCCTGGTTTTGAACTCACCCCACCCAAGGGAAAAGACCCTTGCTATTCACCTTATCCACGCCCGTCATGATCTTATAAACCTCTCTAAGGTCACCATTCCACCTCCTACATTCCAGTGAAAAAAGTCTCAGCCTCACAAAAATTTATTGATCTTTGTAGTGTCGGTTCTAATGAATTCAGCATTCACAGCCACTAAGGGAACAAATTCCAGATTCCCATTACCCTTGTGCAGAAAGTGCTCTTCTTGCCAGATAGGCCAATGCTTTGGTTCTTCTCATGATGGTATGGTTCTGGAGCATGACTTCATTTCCATACATGAAATTTAAAATGTTGCTCTCTTGTGATGTTTCTCCATCATTATAACTACCCTATCAGAATCATTTTAAGTGTCTCAAATTAGACAACGTGTCTAAGCTCAAGACAACACAGACCACTCTAATTGCAGCTTGTCCGCATTATTTAATTGTTTAAGCCAGAATTTCATCCAGTGAGTCTGTGAAAATATCATTCTCCAAGACAAATATATCTTTGCTTAGGTTTGGTCTCCAAAATTTCAGTAAGTCCTCCAGGCAAGGACTAACCTAGGCTCTGGACAACTAAAACCTGACTGCGATTGAATGATTACACGGACATGTCTCTTTGTTTCTCACTCTTGAGGAATCATTTTATTTATCATTCTCAAATTCAAAATGAATGACCTCACAATTTTCAATGTTGGATTTTACCACTCATTTCATTTGTATTTGTCACCCTTTGTAACTTCCTACTTACTGGATTTCTCATTTTAACTGTTACCTAAAGAGGTGCAAAAGAGGGTTAAAACATGATGTACAAACTTCGGTTCTTTCATTCAAATCATCAATATACAAGATAAAAGGTTAATGCTAAGTGGATATTCCTGGGAATGTTTCAGGGGAATATCATCAGATTTCCAGCCATTGACATCTTGGTTGTTCATTTTTCACTAATTGTCAATGTTTTGATGCTGTTGAGGTCAGCATTCCCTGTGTAATCCCAACTGTAAGGAGACTTTAATGCTTAAATCTTCCTATGCAATTCATGCTGCTTAACAAAACTAAGATTACAAATGGATCGGAACCTCGCAACATCTGATGCTCCTTCATTTAATCATGGTTAAAAAATCACACAACACCAGGTTATTGTCCAACAGGTTTATTTGGAAGCATTAGCTTTCAGAGTGCTGCTTCTTCATCAGGTGCTTGTGAAGCAGGACAAAAAGACACAGAATTTATTGCAAAAGGTTACAGTGTCATGCAAGTAAAATGATATATTTAACAAATCTAGATTGATGTCCATACCACATGACCATATGAGCGGCCTCTATCCTCTCCCACTCGGGCAAGAATCTTCTCAAAGTAAAGAGGGAGGAGACAGATGCCAGGTACTCCACCACCTGTCTTGACTTTCTCCACCGTATTTGAGATATTTTCTCCTAGAGAATGGCCAAGGTGGGAACGGAGTGAGATAAAAGTGGCTAGAACAGCGGTTGAGTTGATTCTGGTGGAGGACAGTTGGCGAGATGTCACATGTGAGTGAGTAGACAGTGCAGAGGGAATGCAGGGATGGCATTGGAGGGCTTTGGGTGTGGGTGACAGGAGTGAGGGAAACTGTTGTACACAATACTGAGAGTGATAGAACATTAGCATCAATTGGAGGTGGGTGCAGTACCAGGATTAAAGAGTGTGTGAAGTAACAGAAAGAAGATGATGGCACATACCCTCACAGAATGCAAGAGGTCATTTATCTTCTTTCAACATTGCAGTTCTTTCAGACCGTGGTCACATCCCCTTCTCAGCCAGCTCTGGGGCAATTCTTCATATACAGGAACTTTGGACGGCAGGTTCTGACTGATTACCCCTACCTAATCAGTGCTGGATCCACTGTTTTTCGTTATTTATATAAATTATTTGGATATGAAAGAAAGAGGTATTGTTAGTAAGTTTGCAGGTGACACCAAAGTTGATGGGGTAGCAGAGAGTGAAGATTATTCCAGAGTATGAGCTGCTAGAGGAAGTGGTGCAGATGGGTATAATTACAACATTTGGTGGGTATATGAATAGGGAATGGTTAGAGGTATATGGCCCAAATGCTGGCAAACAGGACTAGGTCAAATTGGATGTATGCCCAGCATGGATGATTTGGGCTGAAGGGTGCTGTGTGACTTGATGTGGGAGTCCAGAACTAGAGGGCATAGGTTTAGGGTGAGAGGGGAAAGATATAAAAGAGACCAAGGGGCAACTTTTTCACGCAGAGGGTGGTACGTGTATGGAATGAGCTGCCAGAGGATGTGGTGGAGGCTGGTACAATTGCAACATTTAAGAGGCATTTGGATGGGTATATGTATAAGAAGGGTTTGGAGGGATACTGGGCCAGATGCTGGCAGGTGGGACTAGATTGGGTTGGGATATCTGGTCAGCATGGATGGGTTGGACCGAAGGGTCTGTTTCCATGCTGTACATTCTATGAATCTATGACTCTATAACTGTGATCAGATGGGCCAATAGGCCAAGTGACATATGGAGTTTGATTTTAATAAATGTGAGGTGCTGCATTTTGGTAAGGCAAACCAGGGCAGGACTTATGCAGTTAACAGTAGGGCCAAACAAACAGAACTAGGAATGAAGCTGCATAGTTCCTTAATTAGTTGCAGATAGACAGAGTGCTGAAGAAGGCACTTGCCTTCATTGGTCAGAACATTGATTAAAGAAGTTGGGATATCATGTTGCAGATATATGAGGCCATTGATGAGGTCACTTTTAGAATACTGCATACAATTCTGGTCGTTCTTCTATGGTAAAGATGCTGTTAAATCTGAGAGAGTGCAGAAAAGATTTACAAGGATGTTGCTGGGTCTGGAGGGTTTGAATTACAGAGCAAAGCTGAATAGGCTAGAGCATAGGAGGCTGAGGGGGAACCTTATAGTGGTTTATAAAATATGAGGGGCATGGAATAGGGTGAATAGTCAAGGTCTTTTTCTTAGAGTGGGGGAGTTCAAAACTAGAGGGCGTAGATTTAAGGTGCGAGGTGAAAGATTTAAAAATGACCTGAGGGATAACTTTTTCATGCTAAGGGTAGTGCGTGCATGGAATGAGCTGCTAGAGAAAGTGGTGCAGTTGGGTATAATTACAACATTTAAAAGGCACCCAGATGGGTATATGAATAGGGAATGGTTAGAGATATATGGCCCAAATGCTGGCAAATAGGACTAGGTCAAATTGGATGTATGCCCAGCATGGATGACTTGGGCTGAAGGGTGCTGTGTGACTCGATGTCACATGACTGCATTTTGAATATGGAAACAGCACTGGAAATTCCAGGGAGTCCCAGCAGTGGTGAGTACTTCTGCCATGGCTAAGTGCATGATAAAATGATTGTGGTACCATAGAGGTATATATAATGCGATGAGCTGAAGAGAATTGCTTGAGAAACCATGCTGGGGCTCACATTAGAATCCCTCCAAGAAGCTCCCAAAATTGATAACCAGTTCATATTGTGTTAGAATTCAGTGATTAGTTAGGCTACTGCAATGTTTTCAACATGTATTTTTAAAGGTCCTGGGATGAAAATTACAGGAGTCCCCGAATTACAAACATCCTACTTACAAATCTTGTACTTACGAACACAATTCCATACAGAATGTAATTTTACAGATCCAACATATGAACACTGTCTGTACTTGTGAACCATTGCTTTATAGTGTCCTGCTTTGTGTTCCAACTTGCATACAAATTGACTTGTAGAGGGACTCCAGAACTGAACCTGTTTGCAACCCAAGACTGACTATATCTAGTTTTTTGGATTTTTCTCTTTTTAATGTCATTACTAAATACTGTTATTTTGCCTTTATAAAATTTAGTGAGTCTTTGTCCCTTTCTTAATCAACATTCATTTCCTTGCAATATCTGACATGCTGACTTCTTCCTCTATGATAAATACTGACAAGTATTCATCTTGTCCACTAGATCTTTATTGCCTTTCACTATACCACCATTATGTTGTTGTTCTAAGGACCCTAAATTGGTTCCCACCACTCTCTTTTTCTTAATCAATTGTAACTGAACTGTCCTCTGTTCGGATGGTGATATTCCTTATAAGTTTATTTTCATGCTTCTGTTTGCAAATCTTAACTTTTGTCACTCATTATTCTTCTTTGTATTTTTCCAATTAATCAGAGTCTGCGCTTTGATTTTGTTTTTTTTTTGCCTTTCCTTGCATTTATTATGCTTTTTTCCATGAGAATTTTTGATCTCACTTTCCCCCTTTAGTTATCCAGAGCTGTATTTACTGGTATGGAAAGCATTACCCCTTAGGACTATAAAACAGTTCAATATTACAATAAGTTCTCTCTGAACACATCCCACTTATATGCAGTTATTTAACACATTAGCAGATTTACTATGGAAATTCTTTTTCTCATTGTATTGAAATCTAAATCTAGACTACTGTCCCACTCAATATATTCAAAAAAAAATTCTTTTAGTTGTGATATCCCTTGCTAGATTGTTTTTCTTTTGTCTTGTTACCATGGAATTTTATGTGATAAATATTTATCCGTTATCAATATTTATAAATATTTCTACAAGTTTATTTTTCATCTGATTTCCAGTATTCTAGAAACATTGCAGCCAACAGTAATGCTATTTATAATACAAATCGCCCATAAATTTCTCTCCTTTTTGCTAACTTTACATCTCATACATCTTCATGGGTCATGTAGTCTACAATTTAAGGTCCGACCGCTGAAAAGAAATTTTAGAAAGCACTTCGACACACAAAGGGAGGTTGAGGCTTGGAATTCTTTTGTACAAATGACAGTTAGTATAGATCAATTGTTAATTTTAAATATGGGATAAATATATTTTTGTTCAGCAAAGGCATTAGGAAAAATGGGCAAAAGGTGACTAAATGGAGTCTGACCATTGATCAGCCCTGCTCTCATTGAATAGTGGAACAGACTTGAGAGGCTGTATGGCCAACTTCTGGTTCTAGGCAAAAGTGAGGACTGCAAATTCCTGATGAAGGGCTTTTGCCCGAAATGTCGATTTTCCAACTTCTGGTTCTATCTACGATATACAGACAACCTTTCCTACATTTTGACTGTGACTCCACTTCAAAAAGTATTTAATTGGCTCTATCATAGAATCCCTACAGTGTGGAAGCAGGCCAGTCAACCCATTGAGTCCACGCTGACCCTCTGAAGAGCATCCTACCCAGAAGAACCCCTGTACCCTTTCCCTCTAACCCTGCATTTCCACAGGTAACCCACCCAAACTGCACATTCCTGGACACTATGGGCAATTACCCATGGCTAATTCACCTAATCTGCACATCTTTGGAATGTGGGAGGAAACCAGAGTACCCAGAGGAAACACACACAGACACAGGGAGAATTTGCAAACTCCACACAGTCAGTCGCCCGAAAGTGGAATTGAATTCAGGATCCTGCAGGTGTCCGGCAGCAGTGCTAACCACTGAGCCACCATGCCACCTCAAACCAAAGTGGAGAATGTAGAGCAGTTTGATAAGTGGTCATGAAAAGTGCTATATAAATGCAAGTTCTCTTTTTTTATTCCCTTTCATTAACATGTCTAAATTGCAATTTCTCATCTGAGACTCTATGGAATGACTTCTTGCAAATAGTGAGAACATGATGTTGACATTTTACAGCAGGATTGCCTCTACGACAAATTAGATTACTTACAGTGTGGAAACAGGCCCTCCGGCCCAACAAGTCCACACCGCCCCGCCGAAGCGCAACCCACCCATACCCCTACATTTACCCCTTACCTAACACTACGGGCAATTTAGCATGGCCAATTCACTTGACCTGCACATCTTTGGACTGTGGGAGGAAACCGGAGCACCCGGAAGAAACCCACGCAGACACTGGGAGAACGTGCAAACTCCACACAGTCAGTCGCCTGAGTCGGGAATTGAACCCGGGTCTCTGGTGCTGTGAGGCAGCAGTGCTAACCACTGTGCCACCGTGCCGCCCACATAAGATCATCAGAAATAGAAGTAGCTGATTTGGCCTACAATGCACACTCTGTCATTCAATAACATAATGGCTGATCTCACTGTGGCCTTAACTCTGCTTTCCTACCTGCCTCTCTATTCCTTGATTCCATTGTAGATCAAAACTCTGTCTACCTCAGCCTCAATAGATTTAATGAATGCTCCCTAAAGAAGAGGATTCCAATGACTAACAGCACAATGAAAGAAGAAATTTCTCCTTCCTTCAGCCTTAATGGGAAATCTCTTATTTTTCAACTATACCCACTAGTTCTAGATTCCCCCACGAGTGGAAGCATTCTCCCATCATCCACCCCCATAATCCCCCTCATACTCTTGCACACATCAACAATATTGCCACTAATTTTCTAAACACCAATGAGTAACAGACAAATCTGCTCAACTATTCATCATAAGACAACCCACATATTCCTAGGAATCAGGCTAGTGAACTTCCAATGCAAGTACATCCTTTTTAATTATGGAGATCAAAACTATACAGTATTTTAGCTGTGGTCTCAAAAATAATCTGCACAATTGCAACAAGATTTTTGTACTTTCTATTCCATTTCCACTTGCTGGGAGGAACTTAGAGCAGACTACATGTTAGTGTATTTATATGATACACATCTGCCTAATACCTCAGAAACACTGCCTATATATGGCCTAACCAAGCCAGCATCAAGGTCACCCACAAAGAAATAATCAGAGAGTCCCATTTCAAGATTATCACTTCAAAATCTCCGCCCACAAAACTGCTACTGAACATATATTGTGAACTTGCAGCATGTCAGAGTCTGTGTATAAATAGGCTATGTAACCATGGATAACATAATAGTTAATAGTTCTCACTGATCCTTTTTTTATTCTACCAGACATGAAGCAAATATGTTTTTAGCTATGATGATAACAATAAAACCTTATGTTTATATTAGCACTTTCAACCTCATGAAATGCCCTGAGCTGCTTTCGTACAGTTTTATGAAATAATAATCAACACTGAGTCACAAAAGGGCATATACGAACAGTGTTGTCAAAGTGTCAAGTTTCAAGAAGCATTTTAAAGAATGATAGGGATTTAGATAAGTTTTGAGAGGGGGTTTGAGATTTTTTATTCATTCATGGCATTGCTTGCTCGGCCAACAATTAATGCCCTTTTGGCCCTGAAGAGATAGCAGTGAATCATCTTCTTGAACCATTACAGTCCATGGGCATTCATGTATACTCAGTGCTTTTAGGAAGGGAATGTCAGTACTTTAATGCAGTGACAAAGAAGGAAAAACAACTCATTTCCAGGTCAAGATGATTGTGACTTGTAAATGGTCATGTTCCCATGCAAATGTTGCATTTGATGAAGGTCAGAAGGTTGGAAGTTCCTGTCAAGCGGAAATTTGCCATTGCTGCTGTGAGTCTTGTATGTACAGGCCTGGCCTGGAACATTTAAAAAGGGGAGAGGGAGAGCTTAAACTGAGCTGGAAACCAAACTTCAGATTCCCAAACTTGATTTTAAGTTTTGAATCATTCAGGGTGAAGAGTGTTTTGCAAAACAGGATGGAGAACTTCATTGGGCAAGCCACAATTCAGATTCCTTACATTGGGTTAAAGGTTTGCTATTAAGTTTTGAAAACTTTCCGGGCAGGTTGGCTTTCCTGACCATGATGGTCGTAAACCGGTTTTGTATTTATTAGCAAGCTACGAGTACTCATTAGCACTCCAGCCCACTAGAATTACATTCACAGGCACAATCTTATCAGGTAAAGGCAAGGAGAACAAACCTGACTATATATATATATTTTGCATGTGCCTGATGCAATGGACACCTTTCTGGAAGTTCTGATGAGTACACGCTTCTTCAGAAGCATTGGTTCTTCATAATCAGGATGATTCTTTGTTTCAATGTTACAAGGTAAAGGATGTGAATAACACAGTAACCTAGCTCATGAGAAGTCTCATTTATAATCAGTTTTGCAATGTTTTGTTGTCTACCACAAACTGTGTGAGGAATGAAGACTGTGCAGAGTAGCCAGCCCAGGTAAGGCAGTCACAGTGGCTGATGCTAGCAACCCTGACTGGGTGGGTATAATGACCTCAAAACAAAAGGGCCTCACAACATGTTTCTGAGGAATGGAGGTAGGAAACAAGGAAGCAGAGGTCACAGAGGGCAAGTTGAACAACAAAGGATAGGAGCTACATGTTACATACAGGCATACAAATTAGGATCAGGACTAGGCCATTTGGCCACTCAAGACTGCTCCACCATTCAATACAATTACGAATTATTAGATTATTTCACATTCCCATCTGTGCCCACTCACCCTTATTAAGAATCCAACTATCTGTACCATAAAAATATTCCAAATTCTGTTCCAACTATAGGGAGAGGCTAAATAGGCTGGGGCTGTTTTCCCTGGAGTGTCGGAGGCTGAGGGGTGACCTTACAGAGGTATATAAAATCATGAGGGGCATAGATAGGGTAAATAGATAAGGCCTTTTCCCTGGGTTGGGGGAGTCCAGAATGAGAAGGCATATGTTTAGGGTGAGAGGGGGGAAATTTAGAAGGGGCCTAAGGGCAAACGTTTCACGTAGAGGGTGGTGGATGTATGGAATGAACTGCCGGAGGAAGTGATGAAGGCTGGTACAATTACAGCATTTAAAAGACATCTGGATGAGTGTATAAATAGAAGGGTTTAGGGATATGGGCTAAGTGCTGGCAAATGGGACTAGCTTAATTTAGAATATCCGGTTGGCAGGTCTGTTTCCATGTTTACGTCTATATGACACTATGACACTGCTTTTTGAGGAAATTAGTTCCAAAGGCATCTAATCTTCTGTGAGGAAAAAAAGTTTCTTCTCATCTGTTTTAAATGGGCAATCCACAACAAGAGTAAGGAATGCAAATAGGATCCTGGGGTGAGCCAGTGAAGGGAAGAAGCAGGTTATTTGAATAAGGGACACTGCCAGTGTTAGGGTGGACATGGGGAGCTAGATGGGTGTGGGCTCAGAACATAGAACATAGAACATAGAACATTACAGCGCAGTACAGGCCCTTTGGCCCTCTGTTGCGCTACCTGTCATAGCAATCTGAAGCACATCTAACCTACACTATGCCATGTACGTCCATATGCTTGTCCAATGACGACTTAAATGTACTTAAAGTTGGCGAATCTACTACCACTGCAGGCAAAGCATTCCATACCCTTACTACTCTGAGTAAAGAAACTACCTCTGACATCTGTCCTATATCTATTACCCCTCAATTTAAAGCAATGCCCCCTCGTGCTCACCGTCACCATACTTGGAAAAAGGCTCTCCCTGTCCACCCTATCTAACCCTCTGATTACCTTATATGTCTCTATTAAGTCACCTCTCAACCTTTCTTTGTAAGACCTTCCCTCCATACCAGGCAACATTCTAGTAAATCTCCTCTGCACTCTTTCCAAAGCTTTCACATCCTTCTTATAATGCGGTGACCAGAACTGTACACAATACTCCAAGTGCAGCCACACCAGAGTTTTGTACAGCTGTAGAATAACCTCATGATTCTGGAACTCAATCCCTCTATTGATAAAACCTAAAACACTGTTTGCCTTCTTAACAACCCTGTCAACCTGGGTGGCAACTTTCAAGGATCTGTGTACCTGGACACTGAGATCTCTCTGCTCATCTACACTACCAAGAATCTTACCACTAGCCCAGTACTCTGCATTCCGGTTACTCCGATCAAAGTGAATTACCTCACACTTGTCCGCATTAAACTCCATTTGTCACCTCTTAGCCCAGCTCTGCAGCTTATCTATGTCTCTCTGTAACCTACAACATGCTTCGTCACTATCCACAACTCCATCGACCCCTTAGTGTCGTCTGCAAATTTACTAACCCACCCTGCTATGCCCTCATCCAGGTCGTTTATAAAAATGATGAACAGCAGTGGACCCAACACTGACCCTTGCAGTACAGCACTAGTAACTGGATTCCAGGATGAACATTTCCCATCAACCACCACTCTCTCTTCTTTCAGCAAGCCAATTATTGATCCAAACTTCTATATCTCCCACAACTCCTCTGCATTTTGTATAATAGCCTAATGTGGGGAACCTTATCGAATGATTTACTGAAATCCATATACAGCACATCAACCGGTTTACTCTCATCTACCTGTTTGATCACCTTCTCAAAGGACTCAATAAGGTTTGTGAGGCACGACCTACCCTTCACAAAACCGTGCTGACTATCCCTAATCAAATTATTCTTTTCTAGATGATTATAAATCCTATCTCTTATAACTTTTACCAACACTTTCCCAACAACTGAAGTAAGGCTCAGGGGTCTATAATTACCAGAGTTGTCTCTACTCCCCTTCTTGAACAGGGGAACCACATTTACTATCCTCCAGTCTTCTGGCACTATTCCTGTAGACAATGACGATTTAAAGATCAATGGCAAAGGCTTGGCAATCTCATCCCTAGCTTGAGGATCCTAGGATAAATCCCATCTGGCCCAGGAAACTTATCTATTTTCACACTCTGCAGGATTTCTAATACCTCTTCCTTGTGAACCTCAATCCCACCTAATCTAGTAGCCTGTATCTCAGTATTCTCTTCGACAACATTGTCATTTTCTAGAGTGAATACTGTCAAAAAATATTCATTTAGTGCTTGCCCTATCTCCTCTGACTCCACACACAACTTCCCACTATTATCCTTGATTGGCCCTAATCTTACTCTCGTCATTCTTTTATTCGTTAAATACCTATAGAAAGCCAATGGAAATCAGTAATAATCATAAGAAGAGATAGAAACATGACAAAGGTGATGCCAGGAGAAAGGAAAAGATCATCTACAATGATGGGGTTTGGTAAGGGGAGGAATGTACATCACAGGAGGAGAATTGATGTTGAAGAAATCAAAATTAAAAATGACAAGGATCAGTGTTTTCTTCGGTCGATTCAATCTTATGAGCTACTATTCAGGAGGAATATATCATGTCCACCAGACATAAATTGTTTTAAAAGCTGAACTTTTTCATTTAAATTTTAAAGTAGACTTTGTTGGACTATAACATGACCACAGTCAATCACATGATGCAAGTTAACTATAATTTCTGGAACATTCCAAATAGCAGTTACGAGGCTAAAGCTAATAAGCACCATGGCTCTGAAATCTCAGATCCTTGCATTGTGTGGCTATGTAGGATTGAGCAAAAATCCCTATCATCTAAAATACTGGACAACACCTTGGACTTTTCCAATATTAAACAAAATCCTGGCCTGAGACTGCAGCAAATACACAATAGATTTCTGTCTGGGACTATTGTTCAACCTGAAATTCCAATTTACACTTCCTTTCTAAAAGAACAATCAACCAAACCTGACACTCTGGCCCAAGACAGTTTTTGCACCTCTGGCTGCCCAGCATAGACAGTATGGGACCCACACAATTACCGGATATTCAACTTCAAACGAAATCCATTCACACATACTCCTAATGATCAGAAAACCAATTAACTTCAGAATGAAAACCAGAAACCCAATGGCAAGCACAGATTTGGCACAAAGATAAAAGGGGTGCAGTATCAGCATAATTGCAGGCCCCAATCTACCTGAGGGAGCTATCTCCAGAAATGCAATTCAAGAGAAATTCCAACAGCTAACTCCAGCAGCTATTTCCAAGGGCAATCCGAAAGAAAAATCCAAGATCAGTCAAAGAACTATCCGAGAGTTTCCGAGCAAGAGCTACTGACACAAGCCTTCTGGACATGGGGAACCAATGGCAACCGACCACAACCAGCAGATCCAAGAACCAACAAACTCCAAAAACCACTGACCTGACCAATACCACCAGGCCTCAGACACAGTCTGAGGTGAAAACCGGGCCTGCAAAATCAGCAGAAAGTAACCAAGTACTAACCCGAGAGATCAACTGCATACCTCACTGCATCTGCAGACTCAATCCAAATTGAAAAGCTTACGCAGTCTGAAGGCTTTATCCAGGTTCTGGATACAACAGACAGGAAGGGCCAGCTCTACTTCAAAACTGTGTTTTCCTCAGTGAAGAGTTAAAACTACCTGGGGTGGCACAGTGGCTCAGTGGTTAGCACTGCTGCCTCACAGCACCAGGATCCCAGGTTCGATTCCAGGCTCAGGTGACTGTCTGTGTGGAGTTTGCACATTCTCCCTGTGTTTGCGTGGGTTTCCTCCCACAGTCCAAAGATGTGCAGGTTAGGCAAATTGGCCATGCTAAATTGCCCCATAGTGTTAGGTCAATTAGTCAGAGGGGAATGGGTCTGGGTGGGTTACTCTTCGGAGGATCGATGTGGACTGGCTGGGCCATACAGTAGGGAATCTAATCTAATTACCTAGACTCCAAAGTTCTGACCTAGTTAACAGGGAAGGGAAGGCAGGTGGTGACCATGCATTGGGACCCCCAAGATAGGAAGTCTGAGAAAAATTTCTGTAATTAAAACCACTGTTTTTAAGTTCTAATAGTGTTTAATATAGCTAATAGTGTATCTAATAGTATTACTATCCTCTTTAAAGCTGATTGTGTCATTTTCCCTATCTATTGCATTTACTTGTATTTCTTATATTATACTTATCTTTTTTTGTATTTTAGACAAACACAGAGATTCTTTTGCCCTGAAACACCTGCCTACTGCCTTCTTCATTTCACATTCTCTAAATAAGTCCAGTGTCTAGAACTAGGGATCTGGGGTGATTCAAACCACTTGAACATTAGAAAATTACTGATTGCAAACCAAACCCCTTCAGGGCCTTTCAGTCAAGTAGCAGAATATAATGTTTGATATGTTGCCCAAGCAGACATTGAAAATGAAGGAAAGCTGTTGAAAAGTAATTTGCTTGAAGTGTTGCTATATGATCAATATTTATCTCACACAATGAGGAATGTATTTTGATGGAGACTCATAAGTTTAACATTGTTTATTTGAGTAATGCTGAAAGCCCATCTATCAACTAGGATGAATACCGGACAGCTGGCCCGAGAGATGGAAGCCAATTGTTAAACTAAATCTCCAAATGAGCCTATCACATGATCAAAGCCTTCCTTGGCATCTGGGAGGTTAACTGTAATTTCTAGACCCCGTTGTATCAGTCTGAAAATAAAAGCTAATTTATTACTAACATCCAGTTTGCTTGTTAATAAAATATACACCTGTGGGATCTGTTACACAAAACCAGACTCCAGGCTTAGCCAAGCCTGTCGCAAGTCCATTAGCTCCTCAAAGCCTATTTCTTTGGAGAATTCTTGTTGTCACTGGGAAGGTGGACCAAGTCTATACCCCAACATCATCTTGTAAGTACAGGGGTGATGGGTGCACAGATCTAGGTGTGAGCAAGGTCAAAAGCAGTTGATATTTGGAAGAGTTCAGGTTTACGGAAGGTAGAGATCAGACAGAAGTGGATTGGAAGAGTGAAATTTAAAGATGACAAATGTGTGGTTGATAATATTTTAGTGGCGGATGAAGTAGCGGTTGAAATATATGAAATAAATGATATCGAGCAAATACGAAGAAATAAAATAGATTCAAGACACAATGGAAGGAGAGAAGAATTCTAGCATAAGAGCTGAAGGCAGTTGTGAACCTGTTGCTACCAGTAGTTGACATTTCTATCTTAAATATTTTCTAACCAACCTGTTATTATACACCTCTGGAGCAGGTGGGGCATGGTAATTTGCCACAGTTTGCAAAGCTCTGTAATTGACATCCCACTGACTTGGAGCAAGCTAAGGAAATTGTCCCCAGTTATTGTCAGACAGATGTACTAAAATCTGTACATATGCTCTAATGCTTTCGGATCTCCCTGACGTAATTTCTTTCAACATGAAATATTCCATTTGAGGCACCTTAAAAGCAAAATTTGTTTTAGGATGGAAAGGATTGTTTAAAATAAATAATACAAAATTCTATTCAGCTGGAAGAGTGTATAATAACAACAACAATGTACTAAGGAGCAAACATTGTAACAAGAAAAAAACATGCAATGCCTGTGACAATTTAATCGCTCCTTCATCCCTGGAATTTCCATAGTTCCCACTCCAAATGTATTTACAGGAAGCAAAAGAAGAGTAAGAATTACTCAAGATATTCATTTATATCAATCCTGGGATCTTAACGAGGCTAAAATACAAATTCGATATAAGCACCCTAGCATAAGAAATATAGAACATTGTACAATTGTAGTTCAATAGGAAGTCAGCATAAGCATGTACATTCATTTCTATAATCCTGCTACATTTATTGCTGCTCTGAGAAATACTACCGCAGCATCTACCCATCAATTCTTTGAGATATTTTGACGAATTAAAATTAATTATGTTTGCATGTTTATATAATGTCAATGAAAATGAAACAGGAGATGTTCTTTTCCTAGGTTTTGGAACAGTTGTCACATAATTTGCTCAGTGTTAACCAGTAGCACAGTGAACAGCCTGAATTGATTTTCAACTGTTTGTACATTTGAATAATTATTCATTGCTGTCTAGCTAACTTTGACCTTGTGTGTTAGACACATAAAATGAGGTCACTGAGTCCAAATTAATGGGACGAGGCTCTTAATGTTGAGTGGTTGCATTGAGGGACAACTGCTATTTTGGGCTTCCTCAAAACTTCAAGCTGAATTTTGTAAATTTGTTAACCTTGGTAGAAGTTTGACCTAAGAAGAAATGGTTGTCACAAACGAAGTGATATTAATGACTGCACCCATCTGTCTTTGAATGCAATGGGCTGCAGCCAGGGCTATGGCTCTTTTGCATTGAACATCATTTGTTGTGACCGTAGAGATCAATTCACGAGTGCCATGCTCTTCCGCAGCTAGTACAGATGAATTGGCCCAAGACTGATATTTTTTCCTTCCAGTAGGTGTTTGTTTCTACCATCTGATCATTTCTTTTGACGTCAGTTTTCTCATTCTGACTGCTTATCTTCATGCACGCCAGTCAACATTGAGGATGTCCCGTCTATCAGCTCTAATCCCTATTAACTTCAAGTCTCCTTGTAAATGTTCTTGTATTGTAGGAGACTTGTTGGTCTATCACAATTTGCTTTAGAGCATGTCTTGAGGGATGTGTTGTTATCCAGTTTACTAATATGGAGGCACAAAATAGATTCAACCAAAGTCAGATTTAGCATTTAGAATCCTGATTGATTGGTCACTAAATCGATATGCAGCTACAAGAAGTGGATGGGAGACAGACTGCAAGCCAACCTTCCCAAAGGATGGGAGTATATATTTTTCAATGCAGAACCATGAAAAAATTTCAGAACTGCATCCTAATATGTAATTATTGAGGGAAAAGTTAATAAAAAAGCAAAACTAAAGTATAATGCAAATGTTGTTCCCAATGTACAAATAAAAATCAAAAAGATTTTTAAAAGATACCGGTGCATTTTCAGTGTTCAGTCTTAAAAACTGACTTTCTGTGTCTGGTTCCTTCAGTGAATGTAATGAGGTCAGCCAGGTGGGCCTCATAAAATACGAGTCCCTTGATTGGGGTTGTTAATCTGGCTTTCACATATAAACAGGAGTGTCAGAGGTTCTGTTCAAGGACTCTCCACGTGGAAATAATGGGTAACTTGGTGATGGGATAACGGCCTCTGTGGAGTTACTTCAGTGGCAATGAGAAAAAAAGTACACTCCTGAAGAAATTCAATCGCAACAGTAATCTTTGAATTGGGGTAAGCATTTCTGGCATCATGTTGTTATTTGGCAAGCTTGACTCATTTGATCAAAGACTCGGTATGTTAAAAGAATGTGTTTTTTTCCTAGGCAAATGACATTGGAGCAGATGAAAAGCAACAAGTAATTCTCCTGACAGCGTGAAAACGTTTTCAATTTATAAAGGAAACTAACTTTCCCTGAGGCACCAGATACTAAAACCTTTCAAGAGTTGACAGGTTTAGTTAAGGACTATTATGACCCCAAGACTTCTCTAATTCTGAGACTACCAGTTTTTCTCAGCAATTCGAGAACCGGGGGAATCCTGAGTGGGATTTTTGATTTAAGACAACTGGCAGAGGCATGTGACCTTGGGTTACATGAGATGCTGAAAGACTGTTTGGTATGTGGGATTAATGATGTAACTATGCAAAAGCTCCTATTAACTGAAGCCCAATTGGACGTCAAGCAGGCACTACAACTGGCTTTATTGTTCAAAAATGTGGCAAGTGGAACATATGAGTTGGAGAGTTTTCCAATGGAATTGGACACCCTCTTCAATCCAACTGAGTTTGGAGAACGCTACTTTAGTAAAGGCAATTGCATAGCCTTACTCAGGACATATCCTGAACAGAGGAACTTTAGGTCAGCCCATAGCAAAACCCCAAAACAAAATCAAGCCTCAGCCAAACAGTTAAAATTTTCTTCAGGATCTAGGCTAGCATGGCATTGTAATTACTATCAGTATGTGGACTCCAGAAAGCAAAAGACTCCTATTAGACCTAAATTGTGCAAGAGTATTAATAGGCCGAGATCGAGGAGCGTGGAAAGTCCATCTACGTCTGGTTTCAAACAGTTAAATAGCTTAGCAACATCCAAATTAGAACCAATCAAAATAAATATTTGGTTAAGTGGTCACACGGTTCTAATGAAGGTTGACACCATTTCAGTGAACACAGAACCAGACTTTCACAAAATTCGCACTGGACTGTAACCCTTCAGTTTGTGCATGATCTTGACTAGACTGAGAGCCTACACTGGAAAACCTTTACAGATTGAGGGTACAATTTCAATTCATATTGTTTTAGGAGAAGCAGTTGGTTCAGTTACCACTGATTGTAGTAAAAGGCCCAGGCCCAAGCCTGATGGGGTGAAACTGGTTGTGAAAGATTCACCTAGGTTGGCTCAACATCTTTCAATTAGAAAATGGCTGCCTGAGTAAAGCCCTAATTAAATACCTGGAAGATTTTCAGGAAGGTCTAGGAACTATCAAAGGAGCCAAGGCCACCCTACGTGTTCACCAGGAAGAAACTCCACAGTTTTGCAAGACCCACCCAGTGCTATGTTCCTTATAAGCAAAAGTAGAGGCAGAAATCAGAAGACTGGAAAATGAAGGAATCATCAAATCAGTCCAGTTTGCAGAATGGGCAGCACCAATCATACCGATTGTGCAGCCTGATTGGTGGATTTGCATTTGTAGGGATTTTAAATAAATAGTAAAGCATTTTTTGCAGCTAGATATAAACCTAGTCCCCACACAGAGGATTTCTACGCAAAGCTAGGGCAGGGGGACTGTACATGAGACATGCATATTTACAACTGCACTTAGGTGACGATTCCCAGAGGTCTGTTACAATGAATACCATAAAAGTTTGTACCAGTATACGAGATTGCCATTTGAGGTATCATCAGCCTGTGCAATTTTTCATTAGACAATGGAGAACATTTTACAAGATCTATCTCAGGTCACTATTTATTAATCTGGATTTGCTAATTACAGGGAAGATCTACAAGGAGCACTTGTAGATATTAGATATAGTCCTTAGATGTTGCTCCAGGACATATGCCTGAGAAAGGAATGTGTATTCCAGACACTCTGAGTGACCTACTTGGACTTGAGAGTTGACACGACCGGGATACACCAGTTGGAAGATAAAACTGTGGGTGAAGGTGCCCAGGCTCCCATGTCTGTATCGGAGTTTAGGTCTTTCCTTGGGCTGGTGAACTATTATGGAAAATTCATACATAACCTGGCCTCCATCCTGGCATCTTTGCATCAACTCTTAAAGGGTCAGTCTTGCAATTGGCCATGTAGCCAAGCAATAGCTTTCCAGGAAGTGAAGTAACAGTTATCATCCTCAAAAGGTGTTAACACACTATGATCCCAAGCAAGATCTGGTACTGACATTCAATATCCCCTCATATGGCCTTGGTATTATTAGCTCATGGAGAGGAACGCCCAAAAGTACATGCATCCAGGACTTTGGCTAACGCAGAATGTAAATATGCTCAGATAGAGAAGGAAGGTCTGGTGGTGGTATTTGCCATGAAGAAGTTCTACCAATACTTTTACGGACATAATTTTTTTAATAATAATGGATGACAAACCCCTGCGAGGTCTACTTTAAGAGAACAAGGCGGTAACTCCCATAGCTTCGGGCAGAATTCAGCAGTGGGCTAAGTGTGTATAATTAAAATTGGAACACCATTCAGGAGGCCAAGTAGCAAATGCAGATGTATTGATCTGCCTCCCACTGGCAGATACACCACCAGTGGTGCCACCACTGGATGAATCAGTAATGGTTTTAAATTTTCTTGACACACTTCCATAACAGGTAAAGTTAGACTTTAGAAACAGAAAGATCCAGTCGTGGCAAAGTGGAAACAACTAGTGGTGATAGGGGAAACAAAAGGCTGCCCCAACCAGAACTGAGACCATTTTGGACCTGGAGAGACCACATTACAGTAGAGGACGTCACATTCTTGTGGGGAGGAAGAGTGATTGTCTCAAGCAAAGGTCAGCGCCAGGTACTGGCTGAACTCTGTCAGAGTCATCCAGAGGTTTCCAAAATGAAGATGTTGGCAAGAAGTTATGTCTGGTGACCAAGATTGAATGCAGACATAGCTGCATTAGTGGGGCAGACTTCAGAGTGCCAACAAGGACAAAAATTACTGCAAGCAACTTCCCTATATTCATGGGAATGGCTGAGTAAATGTGGACTCTGTTACACATTGACTACGCAGGTCCTTTCATGTGCTCAATGTTCTTTATCATTGCGGACACCCACTCAGAGTGGCTGGACATTCATAGAGTTTATTCGTCAAAGTATGATAATAGAAAAGCTGCACGTATTCTTTTGCAATACATGGACTCCTGGAAGTGTTAGTCACAGATAATGGGCCATCATTTAGCAGCAAGGCATGTGAGTATTTCCTAAAGTCGAATGGTATTCGGCATGTAAAGACAGCTCTATACTATCCACCATCCAGTGGTCTGGCAGAAAGGGCAGTCCAAACTTTGAAGGCTGGCTTAAAGAAACAGCCTACAGCTTCACTTGATACCAAACTGTCCCTGTTCCGATCTGATTATAGGACCACCCATCATGCAACTCCAAGGATAGCTCCAGCAGAGTTGCTAATGGGGATAATGCTCTGTACCAGGTTAAATCTGATCACCCAGACCTGAGGCGGGGAGTGAAACAGCATCAGGAACACCAACACTGGACACAAGACTCCACTAAGCAAGAGAGACAGTTTACTTCAGGGGATGAAGTTTGGTGGAACCACAGGAATGGCCCTCTATGGGTAAGAGCCATGGTCACTGCGAGGCCAGGTCGTATACAGTTCCGGTAGATGCGATGGTCCAGAATAAGCACATGGACCATATGAAAGCTGGGAGTAAAACATGCCCTGCTCCTCAACTGCCTTTCTGAGTATTCTGTGAGATCTCTCTCTCTGTCAAGTCTTGAAGATACCTCAGAGTCTGAAGTGCCTTTGCCACCTGAAGAGGAGAACAATATTCTTCCAATATGCTCCGGGCACAAGAGGTAAGCTACTGTTCATTGCACGCCACCATTATCAGAGACAGAGTTGGAGGAACCTTATCCGGTGCTGAACCGCCCCAGGGGGGCTCCAAAATAAAGAATCAGCTTATGTCCTTAGCCTGAGAGGGCGAGAGATGTAGTGATTTTAACAAGATCAAGTAGGTTGTCTTCTTGAATATGAATTCCCTGATTGGGGCTGTTAATCTGGTCCAATCAGGGAGCCCTGGCTGACAGACATAAACAGGACCAGGATTCTCGTGGTGCAGTGATAGTGTCCCACCCCAGAACCAAGGGGCCTGGGTTCAAGTCCCACCTACTCTAGAGGTGTGTAATAACATCTCTGAACAGATTGATTAGGAGAAAAAAAACAGGACCACCAGAGGCTCTGTTAACTCAGAGCTGGCTCTGAGGGAGCCCAGTATCAGGACTTTGCACATGTAAATAAAGGCTGGCTTGATGACAGGATACTGTCCTCTGTGGAGTTATTTCAGTTCCAATACATTAATGAAAGCAGAAAATTTCTGTTTTAATTGTAATCTTGATTGAATTTGTTCCTTAACTACAATTGGAGCACTAACATGAAATTGCATGTGCGTACATTAGACAATGTACCTATACTGTTGCCAGCAGTGAAGACATTTGCCACATTATTGTAAATTGTTAAACTAAGACAATACTGAATATTAATGCTAAAATTAGCTACATACAGCCCTAAGTAGAATATAATCCTTCCTGCAAATATGTACAATAATTTTTTTTTCTAAATTAGAGGATAGACTTTCAAATGCGTACAAATTGAGGCTATGTTTTCATTAACTATTCATTACAGAAGCACATCCTTGTAAGTGCAATTGCATGAGCTTTGAATTTCCATCTTTCTTTTGAAATATATTACACAAATAAAAGTATACTGATGAACCACCTCATTTCAAGCACCACCTGTAGTTGGATCAGACCTTAATATGACAATTTAAACGTTGTAACTGAAATTTATAGTCCAGAACAGAAGCAGGAAAGCTACAGGCAGTATTTTTTAAAGCCATTATCTCTAGAATCAGGCCAAAAAGGAAATGATTTGTGAATCTTCTTACTGAATGCCATCAGTCACTGGAGGTAAAGGTGCATGCATAATGAAAATTAGCTTTTAATACATTTTTTCCCTGAGTTCTATACCTCAACTCTACAAGATTTTTAAGGATCCTCAATCATTACTTTTAGGAAAACTCCACAGCTGCACATACACATGGATGAAGCTTTAAATATACATGTTGTACAAATGGCCTTGTGGAACCACAGATGGCTTACCAATCACGTCCAGTGTTACTATTCTCAAGCTATGCTGCTACAATAATTAATCATGTCAACCACGAGCTACAAATTAGATTAATAAACTTAGCTCAAGAACACTTTCCAGGGAATTTAGAGTTTTTTTTTTAATTTTGTCCTTCTTATGTGCTCATTATGCAGAATAGTAGCATATTTTTCCATGACATATACCATGCGTCAGCACCAAGTGTAATTAAACTCATTATAGAGTATAGTTCATTTTATTCTACTCAATAATTTATATTAACTCTAAAAGTGAAAAACACATTTATTTCCTCAGTGTGAATTTACCCAGTCACACTACAGCTTTGTAAGACTGATAGTCTTCTTCTAAGCTAAACGCATCAATAAGAAATGCAGGAAATACTTAGCAGGTTTATCACATCCATAAACAGAGAAAAAGAATTAATGGGCAGAATTCGTTAGAGGTTTGAAAGACATGGGCTCGAGAACGATTTGTTGAAGAGTCACACAAGATGTCTGTCGAGCACTATCTCAATATTTGGTGTAACTCCTCGCTTCTTATATGCATCTTCAAGAGAGTAAGGCAAGTTGCCATTTAAGGTAGATCATAGCTTGTAAAACACCTTATTAATGACACAACTCACCTCAGTAATATTCAGCTTCCAATCTTACCAAATGTGCTAAACAAGCTAGATTTCAAGAAATCTCGACATGAAAGTCAAAATGGATACCTGGTCACTTCAATTCACTGCTGGTTCCAAACAGTTTCCATATTACTCAGCACAAAACAGTCTCTCATTGAACCGGCCACACTCACTCCTCATCTATGAACATTGCCGTTCCACATTTATCAGCCTCTCATAATCTTCATGATATCTCTCCAATCCACTTGTGGATACATTGGAAGCAAAGACCAGCACTGCAAGGCACAACAGCAACTAACATTGAAAGGCTCCTGAAAGGAAACTTTGTGCATACAGGACAGGGACCCAGCTCACTGAATGAACCGGGCTGTATCTAAGCTGTTTGCTTGCTCTCTCATCAATCATTCACTTTTTGCCAACCTTGATGCTTATGACATCCTTGTTTTGCCTTGCCTTGCCTTGCGCAGTCACACAACCAAGCAAATTTTCTTGTGTTGCAAAGTTGGGTAGAGTAATTTTAGACTGGGAGACAGGAAGTTAGAATTTGGTGTTTGTAAAATTATAAAATGGAGAAAGCATTGTGTGGTTTCATTTTCTATGCTTAGAGATTTAAAATGGATATTTGTGAGTCACTTCTTGACAGTTTGCAAGTACACAGAGAGCCTCAACTGAAATGTTTGTATTCAAAGACCGTACAGTTAGCTGACCAAGCAGCAGTTTTACCAAAGCAACAAGCTTTTGAATTTAACCAACAATTTGAACTGGGTACTTAGATACCAAAAAACTATTAAATTTAAATCTTATAGTTTTGACAACTTAGGACCAATCCTATTGTAAGCCATATTGATACGTAATCAAGGGCATAAAATAAGGGGGCAGATGGACAAAGAGCCCAGAGTTAGCTGCCATCCGCCAGAGCTAACAGCCCTTGGCTCTCGAGAGAGAATGGTTGGCTCTCACAACCTCACCTATGTCTCAGAGAAAGCAGCATCTAATTAACTGACAGAAGAATTCACAGAGAAGGCATTCCTGATAGAAAATTCAATGGAGAAAGCACAGAACATTCCAGAAGGCATGTAACCTGGCTGTAATTTTGAGATTTTTTTTGTATAGAGTGGGACTTGTATTTATTGAAACAGGATACCATTGGAATCCTGCTTTATTCGGGAATAGTTAATAGTTAGAAGGGTTTTGTTTTCAGTTTTTTTTAATAGTTTAGTTAATTTGTTCACTGTTAGATTTAGATAAATAAATTGTTACTTGTTGATTTTAAAGTGAGTGACAGTGATTTATTTTATTTAACAACTAGAAGTTGTTGAAAAGCAGGTCACACCACTTTTCTTACTCCTTTTTACAGATCATTGGGTCAGGTGCTCTTTTGGGTGTTTCAGATTTAGCTCACAGAGGGTTCAACCTCTGCTTTATAGCATTTTGCTCGTCAGCAGTCCACAATCAGGGGAGTGATTTAGAGGATTGTTTTTTTCCAGTTTCATGTGGGAATGACAAACGTCAATGGAAGCAGCCTCTCTACAGTGAACTGGGGACATCAGACCCAGAGTAATCCTTCCCAGAAATCGGGCCACTACCAGAAAAGGCTGCAACCTGGCCACATACTAAACATTGCTACTGGATGGTTTCCCCTTCAATCATAGGGGTCTTTCTTCATGGACCCTTTAAAATATTTATCAAATTTTACTACTGCAAACACGCCCCAAACTTGAAGGTGAACTATCTGGTTCAGTAGTGCCAACCTAACAACATGAGAACATGAAGTTTTCAGGAATAGGAATAGGAGTAGAGTCATAGAATCATACAGCACGGAAATAGACTCTTTGGTCCAACCAGTCTATGCTGACCATAATCCCAAATTAATCTAGTCTTATCTGCCTGTGCTTGGCCCATATCTCTCCAAATATTTCCTATTCATGTACTTATCTAAATGTCTTTTAAACATTGTAACTGTAGCCACATCCGCCACTTCCTCTGGAAGTTAATTTCACACACAACTCACTCTCCTGCTAATTATCTTATCCAAACCCCTCATTATCTTATAAATCTCCACAAGGTCACCTCTAAACCTCTTACGCTCTAGTGGAAAAGAGTCCCAGCCTATCCAGCTTCTCCTCATAACTCAAAACCTCCATTCCCAGCAATATTCTAGTAAATCTGTTCTGAACCTAATGACACCTCAATCCTAATTTTCCATTCAATGCAATGATAGGTGACTTTAACTTCACTTATCTGTTTACTTCATTCGACCAAAATAGGTCTATTGTAGCCTTAAGTATATTCACTGATATGGTAGCCACAAAAC
The DNA here is from genome assembly GCF_004010195.1 of Chiloscyllium plagiosum. Lineage (NCBI taxonomy): Eukaryota > Metazoa > Chordata > Chondrichthyes > Orectolobiformes > Hemiscylliidae > Chiloscyllium > Chiloscyllium plagiosum. Next base: position 45,898,905 of record NC_057723.1, read on the forward strand.
TACAGAGAATTCCAAAGTTTCACAATCCTATGAAAGAAGAAATCTCTTATCTCAATTCTAAATCATCAACCTCTTAACCTGAGACTGTGCACTTATGTTTCACATTCTCCAGCCAGGGAAACAACCTTTCAGTATTTACTCTATCAAGGTTCTTCAGTGTCTTCTGTTTTGGAAGAGGCCAGACAATTCAAAACATTCTTAAGCAGGCAGCCCAGATTAAAACTTCGCTATTTGTTTCGGTAAGTGTACAGCGAAAATTACCTGGAGTAAGTTAGCTAGGTTGACTACCAGGTTTTAAAACAGTAAAACGTATTCACAGAATTTCAGAATGAAACACAAAGAACAGAATGTAGAATGTATACAGAACTCAGTCTGTCCAATATAAACTTAAATATGCTGTTTCAAAAATAAACAACAGTCCCAATAAACAAACCCCTTAAACATAAAGTAAAACTGAAACAGAGCCTTACAGGTCAAAGTTAGAAGGACAGAAGGAGAGAGAGTTCAGCAGCCTGTTTCACACATAGCTCCTGCTGCACTAACTAAAACAAGACTTCAGCTTTTGCAAAGGGTCAGTTAGACTCGAAACGTCAGCTCTTTTCTCTCCTTACAGATGTTGCCAGACCTGCTGAGATTTTTCAGCATTTTCTCTTTTGGTTTCAGATTCCAGCATCCGCAGTAATTTGCTTTTACTTCAGCTTTTAGGACTGACCACTCCCCTTTCATTAAACAGGTCACTTCTAAAACATACAAGCTTTGGCCTAAAGTCTCATCTGTTTACATATGATAAACAAAAAGTCTATCAGTAAACCCTTTCCTCTCTATACCAAACCAGTCAATTTGGAGCCCCAACTGTTTTACGACCCCTCTAAGAAAAACCAAGGACACAGTATCCTTGAGAAAAAGAACAGCTTTTAGAAAAAAGGACCAGCTTTGAGATACGTGTATACCTCAATGAGATTGTCTTAAATTCCTGTAAACTGCATAGACACAAATTATTAAGCCTCTCATCACTGGACAACACTCCCTATTCCAGGAAACTATCCAGTGAACCTCCAAGATAGGGCTGCCTTTACAAAATATGAATAGCAAAACTGCATGCAGTGCGACAGGTGCTGTCTAACCAAACTTCCATACATTTGTAGTTTGTCTTCTCATTCTTATTCTCCAGTGCTCTATGAAATAAAGGCTAACGTATGATTTACTTTCCTAATTGGTTGTTATCCCTAAATGCCAAGTTTCTGTGTTCCTTGTTTATATACACACAAAGTCCTCTGAATATTAGCATTTAAGTGTTTCATACTTTTCAAAAATAGTTGCTTTTCTATTCTTACTATTAAAGTGAATAACCTCACAATTCCCCCAAGTTATACGCCATCTGCAACCTTGTTGTCCACTCATCTATCTATGTCACCTGGCAGCATTTTTGCATCCTTTTCATAGCGAACGTCTTCAACTGGATTAGTATAATCAGCAACCTTAAACACATTACTCTTAGTCTCTTCATCTAATTCACTAACATAGATCATCCTTAGCATAGGTCCATGCAGCACTTCACCAGATACGGCCTGTCAACGTAAAAATATCTCATTTGTACTGCTCCCTGCTTCCTGTTTGTTAAACAAAGTTTATCCCTGTTAATATATTACCTATGATTCCATGAACCCTTTGTGTGGCATGTTATCAAATGCCTTCTGTAACTCCAAGCGTACCATGTCTACTGGTTTGCTTTATCGATCTTAAAAGTTACATCTATAAAAATTTCTAAACTTGTCAAACACATTTTTCTTAACATCATCTTGACATTATATGAACTTGATTCAGGTAACACAAAAGGGTTTCCTAAGTGGATTGTTAAGACTTGCTTATGATAGGTTCCAACATTTAACCCAACTACTGAGGTCAGGTAGTTCCTTGTTTATTCTCTCTTTCCTTTCTTCCTTAGCAGCATTATATTCATTGTTTGCATTTCCCAGTCCTCTAAGACTGTTCTAGAATCTGGAGAATTCTGGAAAACCATTATCAGTGCTATCATTATCACTTTAGCTAACTTTTTTAGAATCCCAGATGGTGGACAACGTATCCTGGAGATTTATTGGATTTTAGTCTTTTAGCTCCTCTGTCACTATTTAGGTCCCTCATTTAATCACTCAGTTACCCTTTGTTTCTGGTGTGTTAATTGAGTCTTCAGTTTGCTGAAGGTCTGCCCATCCTCTGAAATAGTTCATAACATTGGGAGCCTGCTTGCTGTTCTTACTTGGACAGCAAACTAGAATATTAGCTCCAGAAAAATAGTTCCACTTGTCTGGGTCCTGGAAAATGCAAGTTCAGAACTCACATTTGCTCCAAAGTTGAATTTTAAAGCTTACAAGAAAATTGTCTCCATTGTACATAAATTATCCAACACCTGGAAGAATGTATTGAAGGTTTTGCTTTTGTCAAGTGGCCTACTTGTTTGCGGTTGCCATTCTTAAAATAGACAGGAAAGTACCATGTGATTGGACAAGTTGGAATCACTTGGGCGACACGGTGGCACAGTGATTAGCACTGCTGCCTCACAGTGCCAGAGACCCGGGTTCAATTCCCGACTCAGGCGACTGACTGTGTGGAGTTTGCACATTCTCCTCGTGTCTGCGTGGGTTTCCTCCGGGTGCTCCGGTTTCCTCCCACAGTCCAAAGATGTGCAGGTCAGGTGAATTGGCCATGCTAAATTGCCCGTAGTGTTAGGTAAAGGGGTAAATGTAGGGAAATGGGTGGGTTGCGCTTCGGCGGGGCGGTGTGGACTTGTTGGGCCGAAGGGCCTGTTTCCACACTGTAAGTAATCTAAAAAAAACTCTCAATTCATTGATCAGATGTTCTCATACCAAAGATATTTATAGTTTTGGAGATTTAAAAACCTAAACTTTAACTGAAGACGTTTGGGTGGCAGCATCCTCCATAGGAGCAAAAGTAGACTGTATGGCCCATCAAGCTCATTCATGAGGTCTTGGCTGATCTGATAATCCTCAACTCTACTTTCCTACCTTTTCTCCTTCACCCTTGATTCATTTGCTGAATGAAAATCTGCCTATCTCAGCCTCTATGACTCAAATATACTTAATGAAGCAGCCTCAACAAACTTTTTGAGAAGGAATTCCATTGGTGCACTACCCTATAAGAGAAGAAATTCAACCTTCTCAGCTTAAATGTGTGACCCTTTATTCTGAGATGATACTCTCTGGTTCTACACTCTCCTACAAGAAGAAACAACCTTTATACATCTACTCCACCTATCTTATTTGTCTCAATAAGGTCACCTTTCACCCCTCTATATTCTAATGAGCACAAGCCCAATTTACTCAACCTCTCATCACAAGACAGTACCGCCATATCCATGATCAGCTTAGTGAAACTTCTCTACACTGCCTCCAGTGCCAGTAATTTCTCCCCTTAGATAAGGGGCCTAGTTTTCACAGTTTTCCAGCTGTGGTCTGAGTGCTGTTTTGTATCGTTTTAGCAAAACCTTGCTACTTTTATACTCCATTTCCTTTGAAATAAAGGCCAATATTCTGTTGACTTCCCTCTTATTCATTGAAGTTGGAAAATAGCTTTTTGTGTTTCATGGAACAGGACTCCCAAATCTAAATTCATAGCAGTACTTCTCCATTTAAACGATATTCAACTCATCTGTTCTTGACAGAACGTATAACCTCACATTTTCTCACATTATACTCCATCTGCCAAGTTTTGCCCAGATGCTTAATCAATCTACAGAGGAACCTCAATTATCCGGCATTCAATTATCCTAATATCAGATTACTCCCAAGATCACAAGGTCCCGAATCTTGGCTTAACTATATATCATCCAGCATTTGATTATCCAGAATTCGATTAACCAAACAAAATACTCCCTACTCGTGTCCTTCGGATAATCGAGGTTCCTCTATATATCCCTCTACAGATTCTTTGTGTCACCTCTCAAATTCACCTTTCAACCTATTTTTGTTTTTTTTTAGGTTACCCACAGCGTGGAAACAGGCCCTTCGGCCCAGCAAGTCCACACCGACCCTCCAAAGAGCAATCCACTCAGACCCATTCCCCTACATTTACCCCTTCACCTAACACTACGGGCAATTTAGCATGGCCAATTCACCTAATCTGCACTTTGTTTTGGACTGTGGGAGGAAACCGGAGCACCCAGAGGAAACCCACACAGACACGGGGAGAATGTGCAAACTCCACACAGACAGTTGCCTGAGGCGGGAACTGAACCCAGGTCTCTGGCACTGTGAGGCAGCAGTGCTAACCACCGTGCCACCGTGCCGCCCACATCCATAAACCTGCCTCAAAAAATCATTAATATATATTGTGAATAATTGCAGCCCCAACACTACTAGGTGCAGGTTGCTCATACTGAAAATGCCACCCTTACCCCAAGTTGTGCTGCCTGGAGCAGGGACTCCTGGTTGCTGTAGGCCTAAGACCATAAGACATAGGAGTGGAAGTAAGGCCATTCGGCCCATCGAGTCCACTCCGCCATTCAATCATGGCTGATGCGCATTTCAGCTCCACTTACCAGCGTTCTCCCCGTAGCCCTTAATTCCTCTAGACAACAAGAATCTATCAATCTCGGCCTTCAACTGGACTTCATTGAGTTGTAGAA
>NC_057723.1:45903906-45940854 GCF_004010195.1 Chiloscyllium plagiosum
AGCCTCCCCACTTCCTCAGTATTACCTGCCTGTCCACCTAACTTCGTATCATCGGCAAACTTCGCTAGAATGCCCCCGGTTCCCTCATCCAAATCATTCATATATAATGCGAACAGCTGTGGCCCCAGCACCGAACCCTGCGGGACACTGCTCGTCACCGGCTGCCATTCTGAAAAAGGACCTTTTATCCCAACTCTCTGCCTTCTGTTAGACAGCCAATCCTCAATCCATCCCAGCAGCTCACCTCGAACACCATGGGCCCTCACCTTGCTCAGCAGCCTCCCGTGTGGCACCTTATCAAAGGCCTTTTGAAAGTCTAGATAGATCACATCCACTGGGTTTCCCTGGTCTAACCTACTTGTTACCTCTTCAAAAAATTCCAACAGGTTTGTCAGGCCTGTCCTCCCTTTACTAACTCCATGTTGACTTGTTCTAATCAGACTCTGCTCTTCCAAGAATTTAGAAACCTCATCCTTAATGGTGGGTTCTAGAATTTTACCAACAACCGAGGTTAAGCTGATTGGCCTATAATTTTCCATCTTTTGCCTTGATCCTTTCTTGAGCAAGGGGGTTACAACAGCCATCTTCCAATCATCCGGGACCTTTCCTGACTCCAGTGACTCTTGAAAGATCTCAACCAATGCCTCTGCTATTTCCTCAGCCACCTCTCTCAGAACTCTAGGGTGTATCCCATCGGGGCCAGGAGATTTATCAATTTTAAGACTTTTTAACTTTTCTAGCACTATCTCTTTCGTAATGGCAACCATACTCAACTCAGCCCTGTGACACCCTTTAATTTTTGGGATATTACTCATGTCTTCCACTGTGAAAACTGACGCAAAGTACTTGTTAAGTTCTCCTGCTATTTCCTTATCTCCCATCACTAGGCTTCCTGCATCAGTTTGAAGTGGACAAAGTCTACTTTTGCCTGTCGTTTGTTTCTTATGTACTGAAAGAAACTTTTACTATTCTTTCTAATATTACTGGCTAGCCTACCTTCATATTTGATCCTCTCATTTCTTATTACACTCTTTGTTATCCCTGAGACATGGGAACTCTTTGAGGTCCAGAACACCTTGCGGAGAGCTTGCAAAAGCTCTGGAACTGGGTTTGAAGACCCGCTATAAGAAGATATACTCTACGATTTTTTCTTTTTATTCTTTTTGTGATTCAAAATGGCACCAGATTGTGGTGACAAACACTTTCCACTGTAGCTTTTCAGATATATATGACAATAAGTAATTCTGATGTGGCAGTGCTGGTGTTAGACTGGGTTGGACAAAGGCAGTTTTGGACTATAAACTGACACCAGTTTACAGTTCAAAAGATTTATTTGAAATCACAAGCATTCAGAGCGCTGCTCATTTGGCAAGCAAATAACTCATAATAACACCTATCCATAGAACATCATGGGCTTTTATCATCGTACATAGCCTAATGTAAGGTAGCTCATCAAACATCTTCTGAAAATCCAAATATATTACATCTATTGCCCTCCCTTTATCTATCCTGGTTGTTACTCAGAATTCTAGAACATTTTTTAGGTGTAATTTTCTCTTCATGAAATTATCCTTTTTGTTACAACTCAAGGACAATCATAAAAATGCTCTTTGTTAAGATTTTGTTACACTTAAAACACAGAAATATTTCTCCTTGAAGTAATACATTAATTACAATGACAGAGTTTTAAAATGTCAGCAGTGTTTATCATAAATGTGCTCATAGGATCCGTCTCTGCAATAATGCTAACCACCACAAGACATGATTCATCTTCTTTGTTCATTCTCTTCCAGTGACACACAATAAGTGTATGATTGCAACAAGTGAGCATTAAAAACTCTCAACTTTCATAAGTGGGAGCCATTACCCTCTTAAGAATTGCACGCTAAAGAATATTACATGAATCCTCTTCTGCAAACATTATTCTTATAGCTTTAGTGCATGTTTTCAAACTGTTCAGTAAGAGCTTGGATTTCTTATACTTGGTTACAAAAGAAGAGGAGAGCGAAAACAAAATTGACTGATGAATGACAGGGTTAAATAATGCAATCACAGGGATCTGAGGGGGAAAAAAATTGCCTACATTTCATCTATGTCATAACTGAAACACAACATGTTGTGGGAACCTAATATAATGAATGGCAACGAAAAATAATTTATGAAACAGAAAGGGCATACAAAAAAGGACTATACATATAGGAAGATAACTTTATTCATCTGTCATTTGTTGTTGCAAAATATATCAATATATACTGGATGCAACAGCAATAAACAGGAAATTTGTTGATAAAACTAATTTATTTGGTTTATAGGACTAGTACAGAATTTTTTTGATATTCTCAGAATACATTTCACATCACAGAAAGAATGAAGTTCTTGTTAAACCGTATTCTATTCTTACAGCAAACAATGACTTCCTGCTGCCTGTGTCCTTGCCAACTCTTTGGAAGAGCTGTCAAAATTAGGTCTCAAACCCAACCAATTCCCCATAACATTGCAAATTAGGACAAAGAGGACACATCATTGAAAAATTCCAATTAAATCTGATTCCACCACCTCTTCAATGTATTCCAGATATTAACAAGTATCTCTGTTAAAAAGAAAAGTCAGTTGATCTTTTGTTCTTCTGTCAATATTTTCTACTTTACTTGGTCTATCAAATCACATCATATAAATGCATTACGACTGTCGTCATCCTATAGAATGTCCCTTGCTTCTTCTTCAGGTGTTGACTTTTTCCTAAAATGTTGTATTTAGAATAGTATGCAACACTCTACTTGAGTTCTGGCTACTGATTTGGAAAGGTTCAGCAACATGACTTCCTAGTTTTTGCCTTCAATGCCACATTTCACAAAATCTAGTGTTCCATTGGCATCAAATATTTCAACAGTGATCAAGGCTATTCTAAGAGCAAATATATTAAAGGGAAATATTTGACTAAGCCATTTGAATAATCACACTGTCTATTGCTCATTAATTTTATTTGCAATTGACATTAGTATGTTTGCAACACCGTACTTGTCAGATTTTTAAAATCTAATTTCTGCAATTCTACAGAAATCTTTATTTATCCTCTTATACTCTTATACTTCCGTGTACCTAGTTGCTTGTCTCTGCTACTACATTTCTCCCCCCCCCACTAAATTAGTTTAAATCTTTTCCGGCAGTTCCAGTTAACCTTCCTGTCAGCAAATTGGGCCCAATCCCCAGGTTCCTGAAACAAAAACATAAATTGTTGGAAAATCTCAGCAGGTCTGGTTGCATCTGTGGAGAGAAATCAGAGTTAATGTTTCGGGTCCAATAAGCCTACTTCAGAATGGCCAATCCCTACATTTCTAAAACACTTTTAATACAATAAATAAGTTTGTCTTTTTAAATCCTTTAGTGCTTCTACGTAAATAGTTAATACTTTTCAGGGTTAAGTGGGTATATAAAAGGGTACATCTGCTCTTTAATGTAAAACAATTATATTTTCCAGTCAGCACTGAGCACAGCAAATGCCAAGGTAGTTGACCATGAAATCAAACGTACAGGAAACATTGCTCACCTCAACATTTCTCTCCCACATGCTTGTTACAGAAAATAAAACCTTTTGCATTGTAAGGGAGGAATGACTCATGTAAGAGGGTCTGACTACTGTCTTGTTTCAGGGAGCCTGATTTTTAAGAAACATCTGTTTGACCTTTTTTAAAGAGCACCTCCTTTATGCAGAGATAATCCTAAACTTCCTTTATTCCTATTTTGATTGGAATGGCGACCTGTACGTAACCATCTTGCTGCAGTGATGGCTACCATGTCCTTTCTCTCAAGCTCTGATACCAATTGTCGAGCACAACACTGGACTGTAACTGCAATGCTAGAACTATCATTGGTTTAGACTCATGCTAAGTAAAGTATCAGTCACATTATACAAAATGGAAAATAGTATCCATGATTGTCAGTACACTGTTTGTATTCCAAATAATGAGATGTTAGATGTAAAGACAGATTTGATTTTTTTTAATTGTCTGAGATCTGAGTTGATTGCCAGGAAATCACAACTAGGAAATATCGACTTCTTTAACAGACTGAAGAACAAACATTGGACTTGAAATATTGAGGTAGAAACTTTGAACAACATGGAGTTAGGCAAGAAATCCAGGAGAATTGTGTGAGAAGTCCAGCAAGGACTTTCTCATCATCAGGAGCAACTAGTTGTATATTCAAACAGAATTCCAGGCATTGAGACAAGATTGTCACCAGGTAGCAGCAAGATGCCCATGAATAGGGGTTATTACTCATTATCACCTAATTAACAATGAATCTCCCTTCATTAATATGTAGTTTTCTAACGGACCACAGGTTGAATAAAAATTATGAGCGTAATCATCCCATACACAAGTCAAAGAAAGCACCTGACAACTGTAGCTCGCCAACAACTTCTCTGGATCTCCATTATTGATGCCCGGCACCAATATCCCAGGACATGCCAGAGTGCAGGAGTCAAATACACCCCATGACATCTGGCATATGCCAGCATCACCCCACAATCATGGCGCATCTCAGATCTATCTACAGTCTGTTTCTGCACTTAATGCTGCACTTTGAGTGCTCTGGATCCTACCTGGATGCTCACAGGATCCCTGTCTTGCCTTGCTTTATCATTTAATGCTTTGTATCCTCAGCCAGAGCTGACATACTCGCAGTATTCTGTCTTACGTTGCCTTTTAGCACAACCTCCAAACCAGGCAGCTTATCATATTTTCAGTCAAGGGGATTGACATGTTGCTGCTCGTCACCATATTATATCCACACTATTTGCCAGCTTCCCCATAGCAGATATATTGCACCCGATTCAACCAAATTACAATGTCACAAAATCATGGGGAGTAGAGCTCAGTTATGATAAGGCACCGTACAATCATGGGGGTCCCAACTCAAAAGTCATTTTTCATTAACTGTGTCTCCATTGTTCATTTAGATTAGATTACTTACAGTGTGGAAACAGGCCCTTCGGCCCAACAAGTCCACACCGACCCGGCGAAGCGCAACCCACCCATACCCCTTCACCTAACACTATGGGCAATTTTAGCATGGCCAATTCACCTAACCTGCACATCTTTGGACTGTGGGAGGAAACCCACACAGACAATGTGCAAACTCCACACAGTCAGTCACCTGAGGCAGGAATTGAACCCAGGTCTCTGGCGCTGTGAAGCAGCAGTGCTAACCACTGTGCCACCGTGCCGCCCTCAATGGCAGTGTCCAATTTCAGACAGGGGCTTGGGCATGTTGGGCAGCCATTTGGGTTGGGCAGAGTCAGGATCCTCTTTTCATAGGGGGTGAGGACATCCCACCTCTGCTTTGGCTCTATCTGACCTATTATGAAAGGAGGAATTGACTGGATTTAAATTGAGTGGCACAACTCTTAGTGCTGGTGCAGGTGGCAAAAGTGGTGAGGTATCCCAACTGAGTGAGTAGGTCGCACACAGGCCATGCAGATTTAATAACTTCTGGGGATTGGGTAGGATAAAGCAAATGAGGGAAAACGTTTGCATGTGATAGTGTGAATGAAAGAGAATCGGCTTACGTGGGAAGTGCGTATAGAAACAGAGATAGTGATTGTCAGGTATTAGAGAGAAAATGGTGGAACTTATGGTGACAGAATCGAGAATGCTATTGATCTCATCAAAAATCAATTGCCTTCTGGTGTGAGTACTAAACACTTTCTAGATGGAAAAGCCTTGAACTTCAAGACTGACTGCCATTTGTACACATTATATACAATATTCGAATGGATGCTGTATTATTGGCCACTCTGCAAAATAAGATTAGAGTGGTGCTGGAAGAGCACAGCAGGCTGATGAAGGGCTTTTGCCCAAAATGTCGATTTTGCTGCTCCTTGGATGTTGCCTGACCTGCTGTGCTTTACCAACACCACTCTAATCTCGACTCTAATTTGCAGCATCTGCAGTACCCACCTCCGCCCACTCTGCAAAATATGCAAGCTGAGTACTAACAAGCATGGTGCATGGACTATCTCCCAAGTTTTATACAAGCATGTTCAGAACCAGTCTAATTTCAACTTGATGTCCGTAAATATTTAATGTTCACCAAAACATTCAGAATTTTCACAGCCATATCCCTTCTGAGGAATGTTACTCTTTCTGAGAATTTAGTATTATTGATTCAGGCTTGAGAGCACAGGGTACCAGAAATTCTTAGTGACCATAAACAGTCAATTATTGTTTTAATTGTCCTCAATATTGCCTCTAAGATAAGTGGCCACTCCCTTCCCTCCCATAGCCACACACCACATCACCACCACAACTGTGGCTATGGTCAGCATCAGTGAATTCAAGATGAATATGTACACTATATTCCATTCTGTAAGCATTTTAAGTGCTACTAATTACAACACACAAAACATTGTCTAGGATTTGAACAATCTGCTTGGTGTGGAAAATATTTTGAGCTACTCTCACCACTAAGGGAGAGTCAGTGCAAGTCAGGAAGACTCACATTATCAAATTGCTTACAATGTCTCTGTTGATTGCAGATTAACACCATACCAGAGTGAATCTGGCCTCTGATACATTAATGCATGGATAGAACTGGAGCCAAGGTGTTGCTACCAATCATTTTTTTTTTCTTTCCTTCTCTGAAATTAAAGCATCTGCTGTCCCCGAATATCTTTATAAAAGTACAAATGATTGATGGATGTGGAATAAATCGTTGACAGGTTATCCATTAATTCTTTCTCTGAAGCAAAATATTATGCTGTTTCTTTTGCCACATGAATGCTTAAGATTTAAAGACTTCTGTCACATATTGAATGAGAGCTTTGTCCAATTCAATGAATCTTAAAATTTAGCTTTGATAGGGTATTGCTTTCTAAAAACATATTATTGCTTCAGCACCCAATGTTCTTTGCAATGGTCATTCGTCTGCTAGTTACTAGAACTCTGAGTGCAATTTACTCCTTAGATGAAACTGATTTCTCATTCCTCAAGAGCAAAATACTATAGGTGCTGGAATTCTGAAATAAAATCGGAAAATGTTCCATATACTCAGCTGTTGAAGCAGAATCCATAGATTAAAAAGGAAATATTACTTCAGAGAGATGACCTTTTTACAAAACGGGGTGAAGTTTCTGCAATTTCTGTTATTACTTTTCATCACTGACATAAAATTGAGTTTTATATAAAATATTGATAGAAAAAATTAGCCGATTCAATTTGGGCCATGTTTGTACCTTTGATTATAATCTTGCAGCCGGAAATTGATTTTAAAAAAAGTATAAATGTATTAAATCAGGATCCTCCCTGTGACTCAGTGGCTACTATCTCCTCAACCTTCTGCCATTCTCACATCATAATTAGAACTGTGCACAACTCCCACACGTTTTTTACCTTTTCCCACATGATTATGATTAAAATTGCAAATGCCAACAGCATGCTGGCAAAACTCATTCTATTTTCAACACAGGAAGCTTTTGTGTAGTGAAACTTACCATCAGCTGGCAATGCTGCAGTTAAAGGAGACCTATGAACGTGTCCCCTGGTCAAACAAGGAGGCTGAGCATCATGGCTGCAATTTCTCTGACCAACTCCATCACCATAAGACTTGAGAGCAATAACAGTTCTTCTCAAAATTTAATTTCACTTATGAACATTTCACGTGTGTGTCCTGATTATTTGTTGAGATTGACTTAGTCAAAGAGACCTATGTACTGTCCCATCTCATGGTTGGCATACATTGATAGTTAACAGAATTGCCAGAGATTTACTTTATTATGAAAGAAATAATGTCATGCTTTTGAATTCACTCTTTATTCAATGTTCATATTAGTATCCAGTTTAGTATTAACTATTTTTATGGAACATTTTTGTCCTAAACTTGTTAGCCCTCCCTGCTGTACACTATGAAGGACATTCTAAGAACAACTTCAGTAGGGGTAATTGAAATGTTGGTAAGTAACCTTCAAAAGCCAGAAATGAGTCTGCCAGCCAACACCTGAGATTGGTCCACACACAGACAGTACTAATATTACCTTTTAAGTCCTTCATCTTCTTGACTATCTAACAACCAATACCACACCAAAGACACACACCACATTCTTCCTGAAGAATAGAATCTTACAGTACAGAAGAGGCTATTCAGCTCAACAACCTCCAAAAAATACATTACTAGCTACATTAATCCCACTTTCCCATACTGGACCATAACCTTGAATGTTATGACACTTCTAGGTGTTCATCAACTACTTTTTAAAGATTGTCCCCACATTCCCACTGGACCAATTTATTTAACTCTTCATCTCATTTTACCCATCTCGCTGTCTTACCGTCAAAATCAGGGTGATGCTGACTGTTAATTACTCACCCCACTTCCCAGAGTATCTTTTACTCTTCCAAGCTGTATCATCTTATCCTTCACAATTTGAGTCACGTCCCTTCAATTGTTCCCTCAGCATTCCAGCATGCTGCCTCCAATCCCCACAATTGAGTTCCTCAGCTTCCCAAGCATAGCAGTGGCCGATGATACACCTGCCTTGATTTTCAGTACACAGATCCTCAGGACTAACTGCACCCCAGCTCCCTGACCAACTTTGAGAGACAGCCCCGACTGATAAGTGACCATACATCTGATTGGTATCTCTGACCAATGCCTGATTAACTTTCTGTAAATCCTCAAAACTGGATATGCGGACTGACCTTGGCCCACTCCCCAGACTGCAGAGGTATAAACATACTGATCGTGGCCACTCAAGCATCCAACTGACTGTGTCCAGGCTCTGGGACTGACATTGGATGCTGCCCTTTACTTAGTGTGCTGAGAGCTTCTGACTGAGTTTCTCTTGACCTGACTGACGATTTCTCCCACTAGATTTTGAGACATGACTAATTAGATTAGATTACATTACATTACATTACAGTGTGGAAACAGGCCCTTCGGCCCAACAAGTCCACACCGACCCGCCGAAGCACAACCCACCCATACCCCTACATTTAATCCCTTACCTAACACTACAGGCAATTTAGCATGGCCAATTCACCTGACCTGCACATCTTTGGACTGTGGGAGGAAACCTGAGCACCCGGAGGAAATTCACGCAGACACGGGGAGAACGTGCAAACTCCACACAGTCAGTCGCCTGAGGCGGGAATTGAACCCAGGTCTCTAGCGCTGTGAGGCAGCAGTGCTAACCACGGTGCCACCATGCCGCCCACTTTTTTTGCTCTTAGTGTGGACACCCGATCGACACAGACCACAACAGCTCAGAACTCCCAAACTCAAGTCATCTGGCAGCCTCAGCCTCCCAGTAGCGGGATTACAGGCGTGCGCCACAGCACGCGCTGTGGTGAGTAATTGGTTGAAGCACATGAAGTGTGTTTGCCACGTAATCAGTGGCACATGAAGCTAGTATGAGATTGACAAAGCACAGTGCTGTACAGCAACATATTCAGCCACTTGACCAAACACTGCTGATAACCATGACCACCTGCCTGCCTTTATATCTGTGTTAAAAGTAATTTGAACCTTTTAGATTTGGATGAGGAGACAAAGCACAAAAAGGAATTGGAAGACAAGACAATTCAGATGAACACTAGAAGTGACATTCAAAGTGAATGAATGCCAGGAGAACAAATAAGAAGCCTTGATGTGCACCCTGCGCCAATCTATGAAATGCATACCTGTGCCTGTCCCTGCACACAAACTGTCCTGGCAGCAGCATTGCAATGAAAGGTGTGTCAGCGCACTCCAATGTATAGCACCAAAGTGAAGAACTGCATTGTAAGTCCAGAGGTGTACCATGATGATGTGATTAGGTTGGCTCATGTCTGATGCCAACCTCTGTGGACAGCAACTCCATGGTAGTTGCTGACCATGGAGCATACTCTGTGATTGTGGTGCCCATTAAGCATGATGGAGGCCTAGAAGATCAAGTGACAAGATGGAGTCAACAAATACTTTGATTTTTTTGGTTGGAATTGCTGCTGTGTAATTTCTCTCCAGCGCACAGGAGAACAGAAGTGCATTTCAATGAGCCGAGAATACATACCGGTGGCATGCTAATGTAGGCATATATAGCCTCAGTAGTGTGATTCTCATTTTCCTATTTAAAACGTAATGGCAATATCTAATGTTTTGTCTCTCAACATCAAGAATCTCATGGCCGATCTTGCCATATTTTCCCAATTGATTCCCCATTGCCCATGTCATTCTGGGGCTTGGAAGAAGATAAATAAGGAAATCACTAATCTTACAGCCAGCTGCACAAAGGCAGCTAGTGCACAGCACTTTTAACAATCATGAACCAGGTATAACAAGATTTGTAAGCACCATTAACTTTATGTCAAAGGTAGAATTTTATTCAAATCTGTTTTATGTAATGACTATTATAGATCATATATGTTTATACTTAAAGAACTGTGAAAGAAATTGAAAGAGATGGAAATCTTTGGACATTCTTCCAGGTTGAACACAATCATGCGATTTCTCGGAATGATATTCAGCAGTATGTGGATAGTCACGCACCACCTAATTCCTGAAGTCAAAAGTTTATTTTTGTTCAGAGGTTTAATACATTCTGTGAGTCACCTGCTGCTTTTCTGGAAATCAGGTGACTTTGAAAAAACAACTAAGTAAGACCAAAGGATAGAAAATGCCATTTATTGCATGATTATTGAAGAAAGAAAATGTAGCTCTGAAAGAATTGGGGTCTTTGCTAATGCTTGTCCAGCAACCCTTACTTGTCTTACATTTCTGTTTTTGCAGAAGCAGAAATCAATGAGCTGATTCTTACCTGTTTTGGCAAAGAACAAGTTGCACTGAGTTTTTTGGACTGTTGTTTTGTTGCAATACCTAGTAAAATTTCTCATCATTTCTTTGCAAACTGACTTCATTTAATACCTACACAACACTTTTAGCATCCTTCACGTCCAATTCCAGCTTCATCTTACCATGGACTTACAAAGGGAAGTGAGTGATTGGAACGGGGTCAGCCAGGTTGATAACATTGAATATCAGTTCCCTGATTGGAACTGTTAAGCTGGCCCAAGCAGGGAGCCCTGGCTGGCAGATAAAGCCAGGTCCGGCTCACTCTAGGAGCCAGCTCTGAGCTAGCTGGGTCAATGTCATGTACTATGCATGGACTATAACCTGGTGTTGTGTGATTTTTAACTGTGTAAATAAAGGGTGACTTGGTGACACGGTACTAGCCATCGTAGAGTTATTTCAACTGCTTGACAAATCTACTGGATAATCTAATTTGTAGAGTTGATCAAAGGGAGCCAGTGGCTGTGGTTTATTTGGACTTTCAGAAGGCTTTTAACAAATTCCCACAAAGAGATTAGTGTGTAAAAGTAAAGTGCATGGGTATGGAGATAGTTTATTGAGATGGATAGAAAATTAGTTAGCAGACTGGAAACTGAGTAGGAATAAATAAGCCTTTTTTCTGAGTGGCAGACAGTGGTTAGCGGGGTAATGCAGGGGTCAGTACTGGACCCCAGCTATTCACAATATATTTTAATGATTACGGGGAGGGAACTAATATAATATCTCAAATCAGATTACTTACAGTGTGGAAACAGGCCCTTCAGCCCAACAAGTCCACACTGACCCTCCGAAGAGCAACCCACCCAGACCCATTCCCCCCTTCACCTAACACCACGGGCAATTTAGCATGGCCAATTCACCTGATCTGCACAGTTTTGGACTGTAGGAGGAAACCGGAGCACCCGGAGGAAACCCATGCAGACACGGGGAGAATGTGCAAACTCCACACAGACAGTTGCCAGAGGCAGGAATTGAACCCGGGTCTCTGGTGGTGTGAGGCAGCAGTGCTAACCACTGTGCCACCATGCCGCCCACAACGCAGATGACACAATGCTGGGTGGAAGTGTAAGCTGTGTGGAGGATGCAGAGATGTTGCAGTGTGAATTGGACAGGCTGTGTGTCTGGACAAATTCATGACAGATACAGTATAATATGGTTAGATGTGAGGATATTCACATGGTAGCAAAATTAGGAAGGCAGATTATTATTTCAATGGCTGTAAATTGAGAGGGCATGTTCAATGTGACATGAGTGTCATCATGCACCAGTCACTGAAAGCAGGTGCAGCAAGCAGTAAAGAACGCAAACTGTATGTTGACTTCCATAGCAAAGGATTTAAGTACAGGCACAAGGACATCTTGTTGAGAGTATTGGTAAGGCCACACCTGGAATATTGTGTGCAATTTTGGTCACCTTAACTGAGAAAGGATATTCTTACTATAAAGAGAGTCATAGAATCCTAGAGATGTATAGCATGGAAACAGACCCTTTGGTCCAACTCATTCATGCAGACCAGATATCCCAACCTAATCCACTCCCATAGCCAGCACTTGGCCCATATCCCTCTAAACACTTCCTTTTCATATACCCATCCAGATGCCTTTTAAATGCTTTAATTATATCAGCAGGCAGGTAGACACAAAATGAATGGGCATCAACACAGCAAGCTAGCAACACTGCGATGTAGTCTGTGAGCTAGTTGTCTGCTCAAGTATACACTGATCTTGCTGCAACATTTCCAAAGACAGTTGTCATGTGCTGCAAAGTACAGCACTTACTGTTCAGTAAGTGAACGGCAGAAGTGAAGATGCCAAGAGGCCCAAGCCAAACATACGAACACCCACTGCCTATATAATATAATATACAATATAACGGGATACAAAATGAAACAAGAAAGATAGTGGACAAAAATATATACCTCCCTGATGCCCTTGATGCTTTCTGTGCTGTGTCCAAGCAGAATGCCAGTGGCGCGGTGTCACCTGCCCCTACAGCCCTGATTATATCTGTTCCCTCTGTCACCACTACACATGTCAAATCGTTCTTCCTGAGAGTAAACGCGAGGAAAGTGACTGGCCCGGATGGAACTCTCAGCCGTGTATTCAGATCTGTGGGGGCCAACTGGCGGAGATATTGGCAGACATCTTTAACCTCTCCTTGTTATAATCCAAGGTTCCCACCTGCTTCAAGAAGACCACCATATTCCCAATATCAAAAACAACACATGCAATGTCCCTTAAACGACTACCACCCAGTGGCTCTGACCTCCATAATCGTGAAGTGCTTCAAGAGCAGGGGTGGGCAATTAATTTTTCCAAGGGGCCACATGAGAAACCTGAGTTGTGTTGGAAGGCCAAACCAACAATAAGTTGAACATAATTCTGCTCAGTATTAATTTTCTCCCATTGTAAAAAGTACTAAATTATATAGTTTTGCACTGAAACTTATAATCAAAAGAATAAGGATATTCTGTTACAATAAAGATATGAAATTGTGGAGTAGGTCAAATATAGAAGAAATAAACAGTAAAAACAATAATTTCAGTATTTCATTTTATTTTAACTTGTTAATCTCATAAACCAATAATGAAAAGTTGTTTCATTATTGTTCATTATTACAAACAACAAACAATTCTACACAAAAAGCAATAAGTGCTTTTGATGGTTTTCAGTTCTTTTTACTTGTTTAGTGAGAAAACTCCAGTCTGTTTTGGGCTTGAACAAGTGCACTGAAAACTGGTTGAATGTCTGAGGTGGATATGCGAAGGACAGCTGAGAGGTGATCGTCAGTGATAGAGGATCTGTATTTGAATTTGTTGAACTTCATCACTAAGAATGTCTGTTCACATATATAGGTAGATCCAAAGAGGACTAGAATCTTCTGAGCATGCCTCCTCATGTGTGGAAAGTTCTCCTCTTTGAGGGAAGAGTAAAAATCAAGCAGTGAGACTGACCTAAAGTACTCTGCCAGAAGTGTGTCAGACTGCAGGTCAATGAGTTCAAGCTGAACATCACTAGGTGCATTCTCCACATCGCATGTAAACGGGGGAAAAAAATCATGTGCATTTCATTCTCAACCGTTTTAAAGTCTTGAAATCGCCTTGAAAATTCACCATGCAGTGCCTCTAACATAGATGAGTACCTGTGGAGGTGATCAGTTGAAGGTGCGGCTTCCTTCAGTCTTGGCAAGTGGCTGAGAATGTTGTCCTCCATTTGGCTTGAGAGAAGCTGCAACTTTCTCATAAAAGCCTTCACCAAGATGTACATTTCATGCACAAAAAGGCCCTTGCACTGCAGTTTCACATATAGTTCATTCATAAGTGCAGTCACATCAACAACAAAACCAAGTTCTGCAATCCAGTCTGCATCTGAAAGCTGTGGAATGCCATTCCTTTTCTTCACACAGAAATCTTGAGTCTCTTCTCTCAGGTCCCATACACCTTTCAGCATCTTGCCCAGGCTGAGCCACCTGACAGCTGTGTGGCAGCATATGTCACGATGTTCAGTTTCATTTTCCTCCAAAAGTGCAACAAACTGCCTGTGATTCAAAGCTCTTGCCCTGATGAAGTTAACTATTTAGTCACAACATTAACCACATGGTTATTTTTTAACACTGACTTACACAGCACTTTCTGATGTACAATACAATGCAAAAATATCAATTTCTGTTCAGGGTCAATTTCTGTCACTTTATCCTGCATTCTCTTTAAGGGTCCAACATTTTTTTCCCATTAGATTTGGACAACCATCCGTTGTCACACCCGCCAGCTTGTCCCATGTTAGTCCCAACATGCATTTACCTCTGTGAACAAATCATTATCAGTTGTTGTTCCTTTCATTGACTGCATGGCTGCCAGCTCCTCTGTGATTTTAAAGTCCGTAGTTATCCCACGTACGAAGAGGAGTAGTTGGGCTGTGTCATGTATGTCGCAGCTCTCATCCAAAGCCAAGGAAAAAATGTCAAAGTTGACCGCTCTGTGCTGCAGCTGAAGCTCCAGATTTCTCGCGAATGCCTCCTTTTTCTCCAGCAAAATTAGTTCTGTAGAGTCCAACAAGCACTCCTTAATAAACTCACCATCAGAAAATGGTTTACTGTTTCTGGCGATTTTGTGGGATATTACATAACTTGTCTTGGCATGAGCTGACATTTTGAGGGCTAGCCAGCAAGCATCACTTCAGCTGTTCACACACGCACGCATATACACGCGCATGTGCGTCCATATGTAAATTAAAAAAGCATCCTTTTCAAAACACAAGCAACACAGTTGTATTGCGTGTATGGCATAAATACTTTTTCATTTATGTTCTAGTTTAAGATTGATCTCATGCGGGCCGGACAGGAACGACCAAAGGGCCGGATATGGCCTGCGGGCTGTAAAATGCCCAGGTCTATTCAAGAGGCTGGTTTTGGCCCATATTAACTCCAGTCTCTCAGCCTGCATCGATCCCCTATTTGTCTGTTGGTGAAACAGATCTGCTGCGGCTGTCTTTTCCCTAGGCCTGCATTTAATCTTAGAACATCTGGATAACAAGGACACCTATGTCAGGCTCCTCATACTCATTGACTATAGCTCCACTTTCAACACCATAATCTCTAACAGACCGAATCAAAACTCCAGACCTGGGTCTCAACTCCACCCTCTGCAACTGGATCCTCAGCTTCCTGGCCCACAGACTGCAATCAGTGAAGATAGACAACAGAACATTCTCCATGTTAATCCTCAATACTGGAGCCCTGCAAGGATGCGTTCTCAGTCCCCTACTGTACTCCCTGTACCCATGACTGTATAACCAAATTCTATATGAATGGCATCAGCAAGTTTGCTGATGACACCACCATTATAGGTCGGATATCAAACAACGATGAATCAAAATACAAGAAGGAAATAGAGTGCTTGGTGTCATGGTGCAATGATAACAATCTCTCTCTCTCAGTGCTGACAAAACAAAAGAATTTATCATTGACTTTAGGGAGAAAGGAGAAGGACACGCCCCCTTCAATATCAATGGAGCTGAAGTGGAGAGGGTTGAAAGCGTCAAATTCCAAGAAGTGACAATAATCAACAATTTGTCCTGGACCATCCATGAAGATGCAACTGTCAAGAAAGCACAACAAACACTTCTTTCTCTGGTGACTTAGTAAATTCAGCATCTCCATAAAGACCCTCATCATCCTTTACAGATGCACTATAGAAAGCATTCTATTAGGCTACATAATGACCTTGTACAGCAACTGCTCTTCCCAGGACCAGAATAAACTTCAGAAAGTTGTATGCACAGCCCAGACCATCATGGAAACCAACCTCCCATTCCATGAACTCCATTTACACTTCTTGTTACTGCAGAAAGGCTGCCAACATTGCCAAAAACCACTCTACTCCAGTAATGTTCTCTTCCAACCTCTTCTGTCAGGCAGAAGATACAGAAGCTTGAACACACACCTCAAGTTCAATGACAGCTTCTTCCCTTTTGTTGTTAGACTACATAATGGACCTCTAACTTCAGCTAATGTTGATCTTGCATTGTGCACCTCCTGTGCAACTATAACCTTGTGTGCCTTGCTTTGTATACCCTATGACCTGTATGACCTCGTTTGCTGTGATCTGTCTATACTGCGTGCAAAACAAACCTTTTCACTGTACTTAGGTATATGTGACTACAATAAATCAAATCAAATCAAAAGCTGTGAATGATTTGGAGATGTGTCTTAATGGCATAGTGAGGTTAATACTTGTCGAATGTGTAGACACTGCTGGTGGATTGCGCCTTGAAGTAATAGTAACTGATGTCTGAGATGCAAGCAGTGAGTGGGTATCTGTTCTGACTTTCATATTAAAGATTCTCAGCAATGGATGGGCGAATGGGAGACTGTACACTAATGAGTCAAGATTAAGTAATAATGAGTGTGATAATGCAAAATAATCCTTATTAATAGGCCTCTCACTGCTGTGACAGTATTATCGCTTTGACAAGTGTATTTTGTCCTTTCTTTTATGAAGCAAGGTTGAGACAGAGGTGTCGAGTAGTCTGTTTTAAGCCAATAAAATAAATAGTTCACAAGGCCTTGGGTTTTTTTAAAATTGAATTTGGAACAATAGAAGCAGTGGCGTCCTCCCGTAGAACCACAATTTTAGTTCAACTTTCAGTAATTGCTGGGGTCCCAAAGCTGGATGTGGAAGCAGATATTCCTCTGTCTGTTACAGCTAAAACCTGGGGTTCCCTTCCTTTACCACTGCTAGAATTGCATGAGACAGTCTGTTTTACCGAATTTGCCTTTTCTCAAGGATGCGTTTATGGGATATTATTATTTTACAACAGTTGTTGTTTGATAATTAAATAATTTATTATTCTGTTAAGTTTTCCAATAGAGTTAAGTTATTCCAATTTTCCTTCCTCTTGTTTGTATTTAACCTATTGTGCACGAATAAAGTGTGTTTTGCTTCAAGCCAATCTAATTGCATT
The DNA here is from genome assembly GCF_004010195.1 of Chiloscyllium plagiosum. Lineage (NCBI taxonomy): Eukaryota > Metazoa > Chordata > Chondrichthyes > Orectolobiformes > Hemiscylliidae > Chiloscyllium > Chiloscyllium plagiosum. The sequence goes on from NC_057723.1 coordinate 45,921,189, forward strand.
GAGAATACAACGTCTTACACTTGTCTTTAAAAATAAGAAAAAATTGGGGTATCGGCTATCTTAATATATTTTGGAGGGGTTTTGGTCCATTTCCAAGTACAATGCTCACTAGTGAGAATCTCAATGTCCAGGATCTCGTAGAAACATGTGACTTGTCAGTTGTGACATGAAGAAGGACCTCACTGAGGATCTCATCCAATTTTTCCCAAATTTATTCATCAGAGTGTTCAGGGCCTGGAAACACCACCCTATGCCAACTCAACAGCTCCCCCAACCTGATTTGACTCAATACTCCACCACGTACTCATCCACATATGTGGCACCTTGTCATCCCACTCATCTGACACCCTCTATCTCTCTCTCTACCTTTCACCTCCCTCCTCCCCCCCCTCCCCCAAAAGCTCAAACACCTGATCCTTTACACCCTGACTTGCCTTACATAGTTACCCTTTCATAGTAGTATCTTTGGGACATAAAAATTATAGAATACAACATTCAGTTATGTAAAAAAGGGACCTGTCTTCCACAATGACCTTTGCCACTGCTGGATCTGAGGATTTCTAAGCAGATTTGTAACAGGAGGCCATCTGCTCGTGAAAGTCCAGTGCAGAAGTCATCTAAAAAACATGGCCATTTTTTTTTTAAATGGATCAGAAATAGGGTTTTGAACTCTGATCAGCATTTCTGAAGCAACTCTTTGTGCATGTAGATATCTTAAATCATGTGTTTCATGAGTGTGTTCAAATAGGACACTGGTTGTTGGTAGCTGCAGCCTGATGAGATGTACTGGCTCTGTTGTGGAGAACAGCAGGAGTGTTGGAAAAAGAGCTGGCATTGTACTTGGAAATGGAAATAGGGTGAATCTTGAAAGAAAAGCAGCAGGAAGCAAACTAGCAGTGATTTGGCACTAATGCATTACATGCTGAAATGAGGAAATAGCTGTGGTATCAAACAGAAAAATAAGCAATGCGGGGAAGATAACTAATATGCTAAAATGTTATGAAGGCAAATCCCTATTCCAGTCGCTATCAGCTTTTATTGCTGGTGTTACTTTTATTCTCCAGGTTCAGCAAACTCATGCCTACGCTGATCTTTTCTTCAGTAACGTTGAGCAGGAATACTATGAGAAAGCAGTGCAAAGAGGGTGGGAGAGTGGTAGAAAAGGATAGAATGGTTGGAGACCATGACAAGGAAATCAGTCAAGTAAGTAAATTTAATGCAATGAGGGCAGGTTCATGAGAGGTAAAGTCAGAAGAGTCCTACCAAGACCACACTCCCACGAGAGAGCGAGAGAGAGAAAAGACACACACAGTTGGTGGTGGTTTAACCTGAGGGTCACCCCACCTCCAGTGAGGGGAGAGATTTAAGAAGGAGAGGCCTTCACAGTAACTTCAGCGAATGCAGAGATTGAAGCCACTGCATTGCAAACCAGCCAACGGAGCGAATTGATTCTCATAAGGCAGTCTCGATAGGAATTGGCAAATTCTATAAGCCAAGTGTTCTCCAGATGTACGGTGGAACATGTGACATGTACTGTTCAGTTATGTCAGCTATTCCATCCATAAGGAAAAAGGAGCAAAACACAAACAAGGAAACAAAATGGATGAATATGAGAACATAAGAAGCATGTGTAAAAAGTAACACAAATGTTACAACAGGAACCCAGGTGTCGATGTGTAAGTTGACCTTTGAATTCCTTTATGCTCTCTAACTATAAATGTGAACCAGTGGAATGAGTATGTGTGATTGCATCTACATGGATGTTTCTTGAATATACCTTCACAGCTCAACTCATTAGTGCCTAATCCCTTGTATCCAGTTGAGGCACCAGTGATTAAAACATTTATTTGCAGGGCGAAAAGTTGAGGCTGAATACTGATGTGAATGCAGCATGTTGTAGCTCGAACAGAGGTTAACTTATTCCTTATGCTTACATTGTATACAAGACAAATTTGTATGCTGCAAAGTATGATAGGTAAAGGACTGACAAAATTCTCGAACTTACCATGTGATATTAGTTGAACTCGCTTTTGGGCTAGTGAATTTATAAAGATGATACTTCTTTACAGAATGATCAGTAGCAAACTAGGGTGGCTTTGCAAAGCATGTTTAAAGGTGATTTTAGCACAAAGTTAATTGTGTCTTTTTTGACTGAGTTCAAGTCAACAAACAAGAGCATGGAACAGTCCTCACTTTTTCCACAGCACATTACAGCTCTCCAACAATATTCAATAAACCCAAAGACAACACAGTAACCTGAGTAGGAAGACTAAAAATCCAACAACTCTAAATTGAGCCGGAGCCATCTAAAAAAGTAGAAAAAAGGCACATGAGTTTGTAGTACATGTGCCTGTGGAGGATGGGAGCACCCAGCAGCTACATATGTCATGACTATATGGACAAATTTTGCTGCTTCAGGTGGGAAATGTTTTCCACCAAATTGTTGCAGACCATCTTTGTAGCAGCATCCAATAGTTAGGCTACTCACAGGTTGATAGAAATAAGAAAAGGACATGCTATTTATGTTCCATCTCGAAAGTTCTAAACAGGATCCAATAAGAAATGCAATACATTAAATCGGCAAAGCTAAATAATATCCCATCTATCTGGGTGACTGTAATGTGCTGTGGAAAAAGTGAGAACTGTTCCACGTTCTTGTTGTTTGGCTTGAACTAATTCAAAAAAGGAAAGGCACACTTAACTCTGTGCCTGCATTGAAGTGCCTGAAATCACCTTTAAATATTCTTTGCAAAGCGACCCTAGCTTGCTAATAATCATTCTAAAAAGAAGCCCATTTGCAGCCACACCCAAAATTCACATCAGGCTGGTTTTGGGCAACATAGGAATGGTGTAATTTCCTGCGAATTTTAGCCTTTTAATGCTTTCTGAATAGGTTGGATGACAGTTAAAAATTATTACCATTTTATTTCAGAATAAAGGACAGTACCTATATCCTGTATTCCTGATGAAGGGCTTTTGCCCGAAACGTCGATTTTACTGCTCCTCAGATGCTGCCTGAACTGCTGTGCTTTTCCAGTACCACTAATCCAGAATCTGGTTTCCAGCATCTGCAGTCATTGTTTTAACCTAGTACCTATATCACACAGAATGCAGCGGTTCAGAAGTTGGGTCACTATCCCTTCCTCAAGTATAATTCAATAAGGGTAACAAAGAGTTGCCCAGCCAGTGACACAGACGACTGGTGCAAAAAAAAAGATGTTTGAGTGATCCAGCAGAGTAGTGGCTAGCACTTTCCGAAAGCCTCACCTTGTCTCAGTCGTTCAGCATGACAGTGAAGTGCAGCAAAGTGCTCTCTAGCGCTTGGCTTACAGAAAATACAGGTGGACTATAAGAAGGAAAATAAAGACAGAGCACAAAGGTTGGAGGAGTCTACCCAAGGTACTACAGTTTCTCATCCTTTGCCACCCCATCAGCCCACACCTAGCCTTAGCCCTAGGCCCACCTGCTGTTTCCTATGCTCATGGCAAAGTGTGCCCTTGAATTTTTTGTTGATACCTTCAAGACCCCAAAATCCAAAAGGGAATCAATCATAGGTACCTCCGCTGTCGGAGGAATAAGCAGCCTATCTGCAGTTCTACTGAATGGAAATGAGAGGAACAGGAAAATAAAAACTTCCAGCTCCACTCGGAATTTACTTCTGTGTCCAGAACAATGTCACTGTCTTAATATATTTGAAAATATTAATGGATCATTCACTTTATTTCTAGCCTGCATTGTCCAGTCATCTTTATTACCTCCCACCTTGCAAAAGGACATTAGCTTTGAGATGAGTGGGAAGCAACTCCCACCTCTCTGTTGCATGCTAAAATGCTGCCCTTCCAAACTCTCATATAGGTCAAAGAAAGAAAATAGGAAAACTATACACCTTCTGAAAGTACTGTGCTTCATAAAAGACTAACTGTTTGTGCAATAGGCATCTTGTGTTTAATAAACTAGAAGATGCATATTTATAAGAATTTTATGAGGATAATGTGCACCATCCTTCACAATTAATGAAAGTATTTTGCTGAATGTTGAATGTCCTTTCCATGTGGTGCTATATTCGTTTAAATGAATAGGGATTTTTGTTTTAATTACTTGCCAGTCACAGTTTACAGCCACTTCTTTTGTACCTGCCCCATGTGACATCCATTCATGTCTGAACTTTGACAGAAGACTTACCAAAGAGACTATCAAAGATGATCCAATCTTATTTTTACCATACCCCACATGTATACTTTCCGAGGTAACTGGTAACAAATCAAAAGCACAAACCCTCTCCAAATCAGAGGCCTTCTTTTCTATTTCATTATGAAATTCGATTGAAATATATTTTACCCTTAAGTATTTCTTTATTGATTCCTGAGGTACTGTGTGATTTTGTCTATAATATAGATTGTGGAATCCTGTATAATTTTGGGCTACATGCTCTGTCTTATAGATAAGTTTTGGGCTTTGGCTTGTTACAGACCAGGCCAGACTCTCTCAAAATATTTTAAGGTAGCTCAAGATCCTATTTTTATTTTAAAGGGAGATGTGACATTGATATTCCAGGTGTGATGCAGCTGGTCAAACCACTCAGCTTTCAGTAAAACAGATTTTATTTAATCACTACAGTTGAAACACGAACAAAAGAAAACAGATTTTAGAATAACTTAACTATTGGAAAACTTAACCGACTCGATACATCAACTTAACTAAGGAGCCCACTGCAATCCCATAACATCCCATAAACACATCCCTTGGCAAAAAGTAAATTCAAACACTGCTTCTTACCGGCAGGAGGGAACAACTTTTGAAGCGATTTCAGAGAGAAATTTTAGTCAGGAATCATCTGCTGAAGCTTGGAACCTTTCTGCAATGCAGCAGCTTCTCACTGCTAGCACTAAACTAGAAAAAAACTGAACTGAGAGAACAGGCCACTCCCCTGCCATTGCTAAAGTAGGCTCTTCCCAGACATTTCAGCACCTCTGCCTTTATGACCTCTCTTGAAAATAACCAAGGGCAAAATAACCTTCTTAAAGTGACAGCATGGTCACAGGTTAAAAGAAAGGTCCTGCAGCCTCTAGTTGTAATGGAGCAAGGATTTATTGGAAATAAATGCCTGAAAAAAAGCTGGCTCTTGATAAGGTAAGGGAAAGGACCACATATGATGTACTACATTTGCTGAATGAATAGGAGCTTACTTTTCTTGTTCTGGTTTCTAGGGCACTTCAAAAGATTTCCAAAGTTTCAGAAAATAATCCAAAAAGACTGTTGTATAAGGTAACAGCCCTGAAAGAGTTTTGGAAACTATTTTAAGCTTCACCCTATCTGATGGCATCATCATATCGGGTGTAGAAATCAAGCAAATAGCTCATGGTCCCCAAGGAGACAAACTTGTCATTTTATGTTTAGTTAGCTAATATAAAATTGTTCCTAATTGTTCTTATGCAGGATGTTATTAAGTCAAAAGTCTTTTTGTTAAAATTTATTTGCTGCTGATTTTCTAACATTGCCAATCAAATAGGTTATTTGACCCAGTCAAGGAAAGAGAAATTGTAGCAGTTTCTTTCTTTCCATAAGTACCACATGGTGCAGAAGGAGTCCATTATAGCTTCACCAGCTGTCTAACTGAGTGTAACAGTATTTTTATTCATTAACAGGATGTGGGCATCAGTGGCCAGGCCAGTACTTACTGCCCATCCCTAATTCCTCCCAGGGCAGTCAAGAGTCAACAACATTGTTGTGGGTCTGGAGTCACATGTAGGGCAGACTGGGTAAGGATGGCAGTTTTCTTCCTTAAAGGATATTAGTGAGCCAGATGGTTTTCTTCCCCAGCAATCAATATTGCTTTCATGGTCATCATCACTAGACTTTTAATTCCAGACTTTTTAAAATTTTAAATTCAAATTCTACCATCTGTCATGATGGGATTTGAACCAGGGCCCCAGGGCCCCCTGGGTCTTTGGATTAATGGTAATACAACTAAATGTGTGATCTTTCATTCTTGATTCTTCTGAGAAGCCGAAAAAGCTTCTCTCTATTTATGTTATTCAGACCACTCATGATGTTGAAAATGTCTATTAACTCTAATCTTAACCTTTTTCTCTTCAAAGACAATGGTCCCAACTTCTGCAATCTATCCTCATAACTCAACTATCTTATTCTGGAACTATTTTTTGTAAATCTCTTATACTCTCTGCAGTATGTTCACAACTTGCCTATAACATGGCAGCAATTCAGTCCCAGCTCTGTTCAGGTGCAATCAGTCTGTCTTGTACAGGTGTCAGCTCCACCAGAGCCAGTTCCAGTGTCCTAGAAGTTAACACCTTCCTTCCTGCACCATCTTTCCAGCGAGGCATTCACCAGTCTGTTTCTCTACTCCTTTACACATTGTGTAATTCAGTGATTACTACATTCGAGGTCTAGTTTGCTAATTTTCGACCTAGAACCTTACATTCTGATTGTAGGACCACATCCCTCTTCCTATTAAGTCAGTGGTACCAATGTGGCTCATTATGTCTAGGTGTTCACCTGGGACTGAATTGCTGCCATGTTATAGGCAAGTTGTGAACATACTGCAGAGAGTATAAGAGATTTGCAAAAAATAGTTCTAGAATAAGATAGTTGAGTTATGAGGATAGATTGGAGAAGTTGGGACCATTGTCTTTGAAGAATTTCCTGCAACAGTTCTGTGACTGGTAGTTCTGTGACTGCCAGGAGTTATTCTGGCAAAGAAACATTTGTCTGTTGCCCTAACAAATGGATCCCTACTACTATTACTCTTTCTTTGTCTGTCCTCCTCTCATTTACAGTTGAGCTGCACATGGAACCGGAAACATGGCTCTGATTTTTTAAAAATTCACTTGTGGGACATGGACATTGCCAGCTGGCCAGCATTTCTATTGTCCGTCTCTGGTTGCCCTTGAGAAGGTGGGGGTGAGTTGCCTTCTTGAACTGCTGCAGTCCACATGCTGTTGGTTGACCCGCAATGCCCTTAGGGATGCCATTCTGCATTCCTTTCTGGAACTCAATACCGTCAGCATGTTCCAAAATGGAAAACCAGTTTGTGAATGGTAACCATCTCTTCCACTTGGACTGTCTGATGGTCACCCATTCTCCTTCTGTCTTCAGCCCCTTAAACAGCGGTGTAAACACCTCTGTGAATGCACTAATCACATGGCTCTCAGCCTCGTATATGTGCTACTGTGTCACCAGCCACTGCTCAAGCTCGAAAACACAGAGCTTGAGATTCCTGCTGCAGGCAGCACTTCCTGTACAGGTAGTTGTCCAGGACAGCAGTAGAGTTCATGATTTCCCATTTATTATAGGTCTCACATTCCACTCAACTGCCATGTCTTCAAATTACTTCAATTACAGTAATTATATTATATTTAGAATTACTTAAATTATTTTATGATATTGACTCTAACTTATTCTCGGTGTTTCTCAGATAAATTCAAGTATAGCTGCTTTTTTAAAAAATACACCTCTCTAATTTACAGCAATTTAAAGACAGTCTCTAAAGCAGTTCCTTAATAACTAATGAAGTTAGGGTTCTTCTGTGTCACTCTTCATTGATATTTTTCACTCACTGGGTCAAAACCAAGAATTTCATCCCGGACAGCGTCATGGATCTGCCTAGAACACATGGATTGCAGAGGTTCAAGAAGGTAAACTCCCCCCACTATTATCTCAAGGGCTAATAATGATGGATGATAAATGTTGGCCCAGCCATTGATGCCTACATCCCACAAATGAATAAAAACAAACTTTCATTTCAAACAGAGTGCAAATCGATTCCAAACTGCTGAATGGTGTGCCTATCAGATTCCCAGGAAAGTGAGGCATGCCAGGGTGATCACCTCCGATCCATATACGGCTGCACTGAGCTGCTTTGTTGCAGGTCTGTTGTTTCTTATTCTTCGAGGTAAATGATTTGCATCTTTACTTAATTCCATAAGGTACAATGGTGAAAAATATCCACTGGACCCAGGAGAAGAAATGTTCAGAAGATAAAGTGAGTTTACAACTTTAAGGCTACAGCATTTACGTCAGACCTGTTAAGAAGTGCAGAAGAAGCAATATGCACCAGAAACTATATGCACCTGGCAGTCAGAAATTCCATTGGGAAACAAATAACTGTAGGAGCATTCCCACTTAAGAGATTTGCTAGTAATTGAATATATCAGAGCTCCCTGAATAAGGGTAAAAACTTTAAATTAAAAGGGATGGAAAAGCAGGCTGAGAATGTGAGAGATTAAAAAAAAACAATTCACAATGAGCAATGCTGCTATAGCGAGTAGAGGTGACTAGGCACAGCTACTGTAGGGAAATTAAAAGCTGTAGATCTATTTTATATGAAGGTCACGGCACTGGAAACATCAAGAAACAGAATAAAGGTGATCAAAAGGACATATTTAAAAGTGAAAGCAGACTGGTTCGAACAGAAGGCAATAGTTAGATAATATTTGAAGCTGTAATAAGTGTGGGTGATTCATAATTTAAACAGCAATCCTGGCAGGAAGATTTTATGGAGCTCATAGACACAAAGCTTATATTTGGAAAGGTGTGGAAAAGAACAGACATTGTACATTATGTACAAAAGGTGAGAAATCGTCTCTTATGCTCTTAAGAAAACAGAAATCCTCCATTTTGGCTACAAATACATGGGAGAAACCCCAGAAAATAGGACATGTATGTAAAACATTAATACTTAACTGCATTCCTAATTAATCTTTGTATCAGTAACCTGCAGTTTAAAAGCTTTAAGTTGAGGAAAATGAAACAGAATTGCTTTGACCAAAGTCTTCAAGGGAAAGAAATTACAGCAACTTTGAGGTACTCTAAAACTTTTTGTAAATTATACTGTGGGGTGAATGAACACACATTAGGAGGACATGGCAGGAGAAATAATACAGTACCTAGTAGATTTAATAGAATTGGACATTTTCAAGAAAGCAACTCTTAAGGTGCAGGATTGCTTCAGACTTAAATACTAAATTACATATTGAGCAATTGTACATTACCTACATTGTTGTATTCAATAAGATCTACTGCTGACAATGTTATAAATCACCAAAATGTAAAAGAAGTCAGATATTTTTGAAGGCGTTCTAAAGCTCATAACAATTCATAAATTTGATCTGAGAACGAATACAATTCTTGAATAATCAAGATTCAACAGAGAACTCAACATTCAGAAGAATCCATGCATGGTTTCATTAATTATCTCCACAGACTGGTGGAAAACTATGACAATGGAAATTTGAAATCACACTTTATAAGAAATAGAGTTATTGCTGGAGTTATTGATGAGTTTTTGTCAGGTTTTTTACAGTCCAAAAAAGATTAGACTTTGAATAATTGTATTAAGATTGTGCTGATCAGAAACCAAGAAGAATCATAGACAAACCTTGAGAGAAAAAGGACAATCACATCACAAGATGGCAACAGAATCTATCCATTCTATCAAGTGCAAACACTCAAAGACATAAAGTTGCGATAGTCCCAGATGATCTTAGGGCTGCCCTCTCATTGGTAAGAGGTAACTAATGGTAAGCTTTCATGGTATCATAGTCAATGGGCGGCACGGTGGCACAGTGGTTAGCACTGCTGCCTCACAGCACCAGGGACCTGGGTTCAATTCCCGTCTCAGGCAACTGTCTGTGTGGGGGTTGCACATTCTCCCTGTGTCTGCGTGGGTTTCCTCCGGGTGCTTTGGTTTCCTCCCACAGTCCAAAGATGTGCAGGTCAGGTGAATGGGCCATGCTAAATTGCCCATAGTGTTAGGTGCATTAGTCAGGGTAAGTGTAGGGGGATGGATTACTCTTCGGAGGGTCAATGGAAACTTGTTGGGCTGAAGGGTCTGTTTTCATGCTGTAGGAAATCTAATCTAATCTGAACCCATGAAAAAGTTAACATCATTCTGTTTCACAAACGAGCCATCCAAGCTAACTGATCCCTACAAAGATGCACAATATTTTATCAGATATAGAAAATGTCATAAGCCATTTAACATATATATTTCAACAAAGGGCCCAGGAAGTTTTAATATGTTTAGAGGCTGAAAGTTTTACTCTCAATGCTAAGTGTAAATTTTCCAAGGAATCTATTTACTTCCTGGGACATATGAGCAACAAGAATGGAATAATGCCAGACCCTATGAAACAAACTTGTACAGAGTTTTGCACTCTGAAAACTATTCATGACCTCCAAAGATTTCTAGCCATAATAAACTAGCTGACGAGATTTTTGCTTCACCTGGCAATTATGGCAAAACTCTTGAGGCAACTCCTCAACAAGACACAAGTTTGGTACTGGGAGTCACATAGGACAAATCTTTCTAAATGATCTATGACATACTGATGTCCACAAATTTCCTGGTCAGCTGAAATCCATTCTTTCTGACAATCATTACTGTGAATAGTTCAGCTTGAGGCATAAGAGCAGCGTTCTTCCAGGACCAAACAGATTAATGTCAGAAACTGCTACATTTTGCCTCCACGGTATTGTCAGACTTGGAGACTGGTTATAGAGGAAGCTGTTTTGGTCACGTGGATATGCAAAAGATTTTCATCCTGTTTATAGAGATGGACCATAATCCATGGGCTTGCCTACTGGATAAGAGTTAAAAATCACTTCGCACCAGGTGATAGTCCAACAGGTTTATTTGGAAGTACCAGCTTTTGGAGCGCTGCTGCTACTCACTACCTGACAAAGGAACAGTGCTTCGAAAGCTAATGCTTCCAAATAAATCCGTTGGACTATAACCTGGTGTTGCGTGATATTTAACTTTGTTCACCCCAGTCCAACACCGGCACCTCCTCATATTTGATAAGAAATGGTTGCCAAGGATGCCTCCAAGGGTATAAAATTCAAACTCTGATTTCTGAGGTTTGTCTATGAAAGAAAACCAGCTAAGGGAAGCTACAAACAGCAATAACTGAACACATAAGAGTGACATTTGACAGCATTAAAATGACTAACAAGGAGTTAGCTGGTGAAATTGAATCACGTACATAGGCCACAAAGATAAGAGTGGCCAGCAACTCAAACCCAAGTTCAATCAAATAGGAGGGGAGCCAAACAGGAACTAAAAATCTGTCATTATTCATCTATATCATGTTGATGGTTGACCACACCAAAGACGTGAAGACCTATATTGCAGGTCAAGAGTCTTTCACAATTGTAGACCTCTTGCTGATGTTTGATGAATAGTTGGTTGTTTCAGCTTCAACACAGTGAGACATCTTTGACAAGGGACACCATGGACGTTTGGAGATTACTTAGTGCAGGGCCAGGGATCTCAAAAGAGACCGAGAGCCTCATAGCTTACATAAAATGTGCATTGTTCACAGGTCTTAGCAGTAAGAGAAACTGATCACCACCATTCTCAGCACCAAGCCATAGGAACAGAGCTTTTTTTTTATGATGGATGATCTTACCTTATTGCTGTTGATTACTTTTCTCAGTAGGACGTAAAGTAGTTATGTACCAGAATGACACAGCAATTATTAAAGTTTTACAATAAATATTCAATACCCAATAGATCGCTGATGTGGTTGTATCATGCATCAGAACACGGTTTACTAATGAGTCTTTCGGTTAGTTTGTAGCCACTTCAGGATTTGAGCATATGACATGCTTGCTGAGATATCCATAATCAAATGGGGAAGCTGAGCACTGTGTCCACACAGTCAAGTCTATTTTGAAGAAAAAGGCTGATTTTTATACAGCATTGTTAAATGACCAGTTCAACCCACTCTTGTCATCAATTGTCATCAGAATTGATGAGGAGAAAATTGAAGACTCAACTCATTATCTGGCCAAAGATTCCAGCCACGGGTGACTGCCTGCGGGGAGTTTGCACATTCACCCCGTGTCTGCATGGGTTTCCTCCGGGCGCACCGGTTTCCTCCGGGTGCTCCGGTTTTCTCCCACAGTCCAAAGATGTGCAGGTAAGGTGAATTAGCCATGCTAAATTACCCATAGTGCTCGGTGCATGAGGGAGATGGGTCTGGGTGTGTTACTGTTCAAAGGGTCGGTGTGGACTGGTTGGGCCAAAGGGCCTGTTTCCGCACTGTAGGGAATCTAATCTAGTCTAAATTTAAAAGGCATGTGGATGGGTATATGATTAAGAAGGTTTTGGAGGGATATGGGTCGGGTGCTGGCAGGTTGGGATATATGGACGGGTTGAACCGAAGGGTCTATTTCCATGCTGTACATCTCAATGACTCTATGACTCTTAAGTGCTGGCAAATGGGACTAGATTAATTTAGAATATCTAGTTGGGGTGGACGAGTTGCACTGAAGGGTCTGTTTTCGTGCTGTACATCTCTAGGACTCTATGAAGAATAATGAAATCCCCAGATCCCCAAAGTGCCTGAATTTATGAAGTTAGGTTCTTGCGGTAGTGGTAACATAATATAGTGATGTAAATGAATGTAGAAATATTAACAATGGTTAGAAAAATTGAGGACATGTATACAGTATTAGTTCTGAAAAGGTTAATTTTGTATTAAGCACCATCAAATCTTATGAAGTCCAGTCATATATGTGTCCAATAGTTTCTGTAACAATGTTTGACTAGCTACTGCAACTTGCTTCGAACAGCTATAATGCAATAAACTACATCTTGTTGAGGAAGAAGCTTCTTCCTGTTAAGACTTTCTAATGTTTGTTCATCTACCACTGGAAACCAAATGGACCCTTAGACCGTGTCAAGAAAAATGGAATAGTGGCAATAACCTACCCACAAGTAGCAGAGATACAAATGACAGACAGTGTACTATGCAATTAGGTTCAACATTGATTTTTGAGTAGGCTTGTAATGATGTGAGAAGAGGAGTACTTCCAAGCAATGATTGGACATATAAAAAGCAATAGGTTATCTCCTGTGCTTTGATAATAGACAATTTACCTCCTTTAACAAAGAGTGAGAGAGGTCACAATAAGTGGTTGGCAAGATTTTCCCAAGTTCAATCTTATTTAGTACATTTTGTTCCTTTTACTTTACGTAACCTGCTATTGTAATTAAAATTTCCATGGCATGAACAGCACTATTGACATATACTGCCCTAGTCACTTGCAGCACCTGCTGCTGTAATAGCCTTTTCTGGAGCCAAACCTGCAACCTTTCTCAGTCATACTTGATAGAGAAGTGGATTCACTGTGCCCCTAATTACTGGGTAGAGAGGAGACTCTCAGCTAACCTTGATGGCATTTATGAATTTAAGTTTCGCTGCCAAAACATTTCCTTTTACTGAAATGCCACAACCATGACATTACTGCACAAATTCTGACCCCAACATAATAGGCTCCCTATCATAAGTGATATTATAGCTGGAAGCTTGGCTGAAATTAGCCTGATACTTGAAAATGTGACATGATCAGTGCACTTTCCTTCTGCTGGGAACAGACTAGATGCTGGTTTTTGCTGCAGTGCAAAGTCTCAGCTGTAACCTATAGGTGACAGAGCATGAATATTGAGTGCAGAATTACATAATTAAACCCATTGTCAAAATAACAAAACATCTAATTTTATAATCATAATTTATAATTATCAATAAAACGATATGCACTTTCCAGAATAATGATCTAATCTCATTTAGAACACTTACTCACACCCAGATGAAACACGTCCAGATGCAACCAAAACGAAGAACTGAGACCTCCAATACGTGCAAGTAAAAATAAAATCATATTAACAACTAAATGGCACCATATACCATGGGCTGGAACAAGTTTTTGTCAGGTGTTTTCTGTTCCAGATTTTAACAAGAAAAAAACAAAAATGAGAATGCTTCCCCAAAGCAGATACCACCACAGTCACTAAGAGTTTTGAAACACAACGTTAAACATTGCAAAGTATTTCTCTTGCTATTTTTTCTTTTTCTCAAGTTTCTCACTGCTTCCCATTTCCCATTATATCATCCTCACATACATTGCTACTCTTAGCACACACCTGATGATAGCCAATGGTTTCACCTTCAAACAATGTAGAGTAGTGCAACGATTTGGAAATGTTTCTTCTTTGGCCTAGACATTAATACAAACTAAATTGATAGTACATCTCACATTTCTAATGACCGTACATGTTCTAAGTAAATGTGGTCTTCATTGTTCCTAATTCCATAGCAAATGAAAAGCTCCAAAATTTCACAATCTCACTTACTTGAAAAGATGACTTAGACAATGAAAAGGGTATTTCTGTGTGTCATTAACAACTTAGAAATCAAGACACAGTTTGGGGACAGAAAAGGGTATCTGAACCTGTTAAATCTGACCTGGACACTGATAATATGTAGTAAAAATGGGAAAGTTCTGATCAATAATATCCTTCACATCCATGAACATGATTATCTAGTTTATGAGCAAACTTATAAATATCAATACTTATTAAAATTAAGTATAACAGTGTGAATATTTTGCAGCATGCCTTCAGCAATAAATTATTCCATACCTTGATTAACAACTTAGTGTTTATCCTGGCAAGTAATCAATGTAGAAGCTGTTTATTTTTTCTGTCAACTGGATAGATTGGGTCAATTGATCATAACCTAGCTGTTCAAATCAGTAAAAGATTAGGCAAATTAAGCTGGAAAATTAAAATGGCATAAGTCAGCCCAGATTTCTAGGAAAAATACACAGCAACATAATGAAATATATAATAGTATGTATAAATGTAAGTCAAAAATATGCCTTCAGTTTTAGAATTTTATCAAATTATGCCACTATGTTGCTTAAGCGTTTTGGAGACCTTCCTGGTGCCTTGATTATGATACAAGATTTTGTTACAAATATTTTTGATTTTAAAAAACAATAATCAAATCATTGCAAATAATAATTCATAAATTTGAGGGCCAGGGATGAATAGAATTACAGGATAATTATGTAGAGGTGAAGAAAATGCTGTGAATGAAAAACAGAACATTTAATAACACAACAAATTACAGCAGAACAATTTATTTGCAAGGAGTCAGGATTGATATCAATATTTTCAGTATTATCAGACATCAGCAGCTTCTCAAATCTCACTAATATTCAGACAACAAAGCAAAGAGTCCCTCAAAGCAAGAAGACATCAATAATCATGCTAACCAAGGTTGTTCTATTTTGATGCATGTAACTGAGAGGGCTAGGTTGAGCACTGGGCAAATATGAGAACAATATTCTCATAATTGGATTGTATAGATTGTAAAGCGAACCAAATTTATATGTATTCAAATGGAAGTAGCATTTTCTCTAAATTTGTAGCCATGGTCAAACATGTGTAAAAATGTCTAAGGGTCAGTGGTTAGCACAACATTTTTGGAACACACAATTCTAAAAGCTGTCACCTCTCCATCAGGAACCAGGGTTATTTCTAGTTCAGGGAGTGAAAATGGAAGTCTCCTCTAAGTCTCTTTGAAATAGCTCTTCTGACTCATGGGAGAGATGAGTTCTGTCAGTATTAATCCAATCTCCAGTGGACATCGTTTTACAGCAGAGAAGTGTCCCACATTTACCATTAACGCAGCAGATTCAAAAGTCAAGAAAACAGAGCTAGTAAGCTGATGTCAGTTGGAAGAGAAGGAATTAACTCTTTATCTACCAGAAATTCAGTATCTTGTCTACTGTAACAGGCCCACAGAATCATTTAGGCAGGCAAAGAGAAACCAGTGCAGGGAGAATACCACTTCAGCAAGTCAGAGCAGTTACAGCATCATATTTTATCCTAATGAGTGCCAAAACTTATTTATTCACTTCCTTTTCTCATCCTCAGATGTTTCCCCAATATAGGACAAACTAAAACAGTTTGAGTTTTAGCAGATTTCTAATGTTGCCATTTCATTCAAAATTCATTGTAAACATTGTAAACTTACTTTTATGTGGAAAATTATTTTAGATTTGCTGAAAGTCATTTAGTGTATATCAAAACAATAAAATTGACAGGGAACGTTGTCATACCATTGCACCCTTTATATAGGAGATTGCAATATGGCATAATATGATTATCAGTTGGTTGGATTTTAGCAAGTCTCAAGTGAAACATCAGTAACTCTAAATATACATACATAATTTTCTAATTTGAATGCAAGTTTACAGCCCTCTAAGATGCATGTTTGACAGAAATAAGAAATTATAGTTTAGGCTTACCTTTTGGGCAGCTTCTAAATGAAATGGAAATTCCTTCAAATTAACAGGCAAATGATACTTCAAATGAAGGAACTCTGGAAAGCTTTGCCATCATACTCAAATTCAATTAGCCTATTTAATGCAATTTAGGACTTAAAGCATTTAAAAGTGTTTGCTATTTGAAAACATGGATAAAATATTCATGAATAAATTTTATGTAACTAGCTTCAAATTTCTTTTTCTGGGGTTGTACAAAAATAAAAAGCTTCACCTGGGAAATATAGTTTTCTTTGTTCCAGCGCAATGCAAATTCTGAAATATCTTGAGCTCTGAGGCCATCTATTGGACATAACAGACTATTATTCTAAAGCAATATTACAAACTATCCACACAACAAAACATGGATTATTATCATCATTAATATGTTACAAAACAACAAAAAAAAGGAGTGAGAACTAATCAGACCAATTGTATTTGTTGTATTTAGATAATTTAACAAAGAATCGCCTTGTTGCATTCCTGTGATCTGCATCTTCCCTTTGTTTCAACTTTAGCTGTTGCGATGAGTTTGAGTCAGAAGTAGTCAGAAAAATTTGGAATTTCTTTAAAATGTCTGTGGAATCTGTAATTGTTTTGAACATTATGGGTAAGTACTTTGAAGAGTTTGTATCCATTGTATGGGGGGATTCTCTTGGAAATGAAAGAAATTTGGGTTCACATGACCCGATGCATTTGACACAAACGCATAACCAACAGGAAGGAATTTAAGACAGCAGGTGTCTGGCCAGACATGACAAAGAGCGATCAGAGGGTCAATTTCTGGGTGAAGGTGATTAGTTCACAAACACAAACGGAAAGCAGATGGTGACAAAAATAACATGCAAATTAGGAACAGAAATAGGCCATTCAGTCTCTCATGTCTGTTTCATGTAAGTTCATAGCGGATCTGTTTATGTTTCCAACTTCACGTTTACTCCCAGTTATCATTGATCCCTTTGCCCTAAACCTATTGAGTTACACTGTCTGAACTGCCTTCTGAAATGGAGTTCCAAAGGCACAGAAAAAGAATGTTTCCTTACCTCTGAGCACAAAGGGCAACACTTCGTTTTTAATACAGTGCCCCTTAGTTCTAGACTCGCCAGAAGAGGAAATATCATTTTCACATCCACTTTGGCAAGACCATTCAGGATCTTTTCCATTTCAGTCAAGTCATCCCTCAGTGTTCTAAGTGGAAACAATCCAGCCTGTTTAACCTATCCCTGTAAGACAACCTGCTCATTCAAGGTATCAATCTAGTTAACTTCTCTGAACCATCTCAAGTGCATTTACATTCTTCCATCAACAAGGAGACTAAAAATCAAATCAGAAATTAAATACAATAATGTGATGATCTCGAGTTGATACTCATAATTATAGTTTATCTCTTATACTGAGTACTCTAGTCACACATTCAGTAAATATATTTATTCAAAAGTTATTTGAATTTTATTTAAAATTGTTACAAATGACTATAATCTCTATAATGACTATAATAGGTATTTGGTTTCGCTTCATTCAATGTGGGAAATGAAGAATCTAAGATATAGAAGAAACTTCAGTAGGGTTTTACAGTATACATTTTAACATAAATATTTGGTAAATAATTTAAGCAATAGAAAATCTCCCTGTAGATGCTCCTTTATGGCAGTTGCTCAATGAACTAGTGACAAGTTCTAACTCTTTAATTAAGGTCTAAAAAATTTAAAATCGAATTGTAAAAATCAAATCTCTGGATTCCTTTTGTAATTTTTTCCATGGTATGTGGTTATTCTGACTGGACTAGCATTTGCTGTCCATCCTTAATTCCCTTGGGAAAGTGATAGCGAGCTCCTTCTTTTGAATTGCTGCATTCCCCAGTGCTATTAAAAAGGGAGTTAAAAATTTTTTGAACCACCAACTCTGAAGGAATGGAAATGCAGTTCCAAGTCAGGATGATGTATGACTTAAGAGCCACTTGCAAGTAGTACTGTTTCCATGCA
Source organism: Chiloscyllium plagiosum (assembly GCF_004010195.1). Classification (NCBI taxonomy): domain Eukaryota; kingdom Metazoa; phylum Chordata; class Chondrichthyes; order Orectolobiformes; family Hemiscylliidae; genus Chiloscyllium; species Chiloscyllium plagiosum. Next base: position 45,939,308 of record NC_057723.1, read on the forward strand.
TCTCATGTCCTTGTCTTTCTAACTGGTAGTGACAGTAGAGTGAAAGGAGTAAATTTTGAAGGTATTAAATGGGTTATCAATCAAACAGTTAATTCATTTTGGATGATATGAAGCTTCTAGAGAGTTGTGGAACCTACACCCATCCAGGTAAATGGAGATATTCCATTACGCACCTGACTTGTATCTTGTAGGTAGTAGACAAGTATTAGAGAGACAGGAGATGAGTTACGCACTCCACTATTCCTAGCCTTTAACCTACTCTTGTAGCCAGCGCACTTATACAGCTGGTCCAGGTCAGTTTTGGTCAATGGTAAACCCTAGGATGTTGATAGTGAGGAATTCAGAACAGTAATGCCGATGATCACCAAGGAGAGACATTTAGATTCTGCCATGTTGACCATGGTCATTTCTAGCACTTCTGTGTCATGAATGTTATTTGCATGTTACTTCAGCCCATCAAATCTGCACCAACATAATTACCATTTAAACTGCTCTAATTCCAATTTCCTGTACCTATCTAATATCATTGAATGTTATGATGTTTGAAGCACTCATCCAAATATTTTTTAAAGCTTGTAAGAATTCCACCCAGGCAGTGCATTACGATTTCCCACCACCTGCTGGGTGAATAGATTTTTTTTCCCAAATCCCTTCTGAATCTCTTGCCCCCTTACCCTAAAACTATATCCTCTCATGATTAATCCCTCAACCAAGGGGAACCAAACAGCTATGTATTCACTGTTCATACCCCTCATAATCTTATACACCACAATCATGTCCCCAACTGCTTCTTCATCTAAGGAGCAGCAAATGGTGCTGAGAATGTTGTAATCATCAGCAAACTTTCCCATGTGAGCACTTTGGTGATAGTGACCACAATTCATTTATGTTTACTTCCGTGATGGAAAGGGATAGGTTTATTCGTCAGTATTCACTCAGGAACAGGACATTGTTGCCGATGTGAATATTGAGTCACAATTAATTAGAATGGACGGATTTGAGGTATGTAGGGAAGAGGTGTTGGAAATTCTGGAAAGGGTGAAAATAGATAAGTCCCCTGGGCCTGATGGCATTTATCCTAGGATTCTCTGGGAAGCAAGGGAGGAGATTGCAGAGCCATTGGCCTTGATTTTTATGTCCTAGTTGTCTACAGGAGTAGTGCCAGAAGACTGGAGGATAGCAAATGGTTCCCTTGTTCAAAAAGGGGAGTAGGGATAACCCTAGTAACTATAGGCCGGCGAGTCTCACTTCTGTTGTGGGCAAAGTCTTAGAGAGAATTGTAAGGGATAGGATTTATGAACATCTGGATAGGAATAATGTGACCAAGGATAGTCAGCATGGTTTTGTGAAGGGCAGGTCGTGCCTCACAAACCTTATTGAATTCTTTGAAAAGGTGACGAAGGAGGTTGATGAGGGGAAAGCGGTAGATGTGGTATATATGGATTTTAGTAAGGCGTTCGATAAGGTTCCCCATGGTAGGCTACTGCAGAAAATACAGAGATATGGCATTGAGGGTGAGTTGGAGGTTTGGACTAGGAATTGGCTGG
>NC_057723.1:45941245-45958685 GCF_004010195.1 Chiloscyllium plagiosum
GGGTTTAGATAGGGTTGACCATGAGAACCTTTTTCCACGTATGGAGTCAGCTATTACGAGGGGGCATAGCTTAAATTAAGGGGTGGTAGGTATTGGACAGATGTTAGGGGTAGATTCTTTATTCAGCGAGTCGTGAGTTCATGAAATGCCCTGCCAGTAGCAGTGGTGGACTCTCCCTCTTTATGGGCATTTAAACGGCATTGGATAGGCATATGGAGGATAGTGGACTAGTGTAGGTTAGGTGGGCTTGGATCGGCGCAACATCGAGGGCCAAAGAGCCTGTACTGCGCTGTATTTTTCTATGTTATACCACAGAGTAAATGTTATAGCTGAGGGAAAGATAATTACAATGCGATTAGGCAAGATTTAGGATTCATAGGATTGGGAAGGAAACTGTGAGGGATGGGCACAATTGAAATGTGGAGCTTATTCAAGGATCAACTACTGTTGGGGTCCTTGATAAGTATATACCAGTCAGGCAGGGAGGATATTGTCAAGCGCAGAAGCTGTGGTTTACTAAGGAAATTGAATCTCTTGTCAAGAGGAAGAAGAAGGCTTATGTTAGGGTGAGATGTGATGGCTCAGTTCGGGCGCTACAGAGTTACAAGTTAGCTAGGAAAGACTTAAGGAGATAGCTAAGAAGAGCCAGGAGGGGTCATGAGAGGTCGTTGATGGATAGGATCAAAGAAAATCCTAAGGCTTTCTACAGGTATGTCAAGAATAAAAGAATGACAAGAGTAAGATTAGCGCCAATTAAGCATAGTAGTTGTACATTTTGCGTGGAGTCAGTGGAGATAGGGGAAGTGCTAAACGAATACTTTTCGTCAGTATTCACACTAGAAAAAGATAGTGTGGTCGAAGAGAATACTGAGATACAGGCTACTAGACTAGATGGGAATGAGGTGCATAAGGAGGAGGTGTTAGCAATTCTGAAAAGTGTAAAAATTGATGAGTCCCCTGGGCCGGATGGGGTTTATCCTAGGATTCTCTGGGAAACCAGGGAGGAGATTGCAGAGCCTTTGGCTTTCATCTTTGTCATCACTGTCTACAGGAGTAGTGCCAAAAGACTGGAGGATAGCAAATGTTGTCCCCTTGTTCAAGAAGGAGAGTAGAGACAACCCTGGAAATTATAGACCTGTGAGCCTTACTTCAGTTGTGAAAAAAGTGTTGGAAAGGGTTATAAGAGATAGGATTTATAATCATCTAGAAAGGAATAAGTTGATTAAGTTGATTAGGGATAGTCAACATGGTTTTGTGAAGGGTAAGTCATGCCCCACAAACCTTATTGAGTTCTTTGAGAAGGTGACCAAACAGGTGGATGAGATTAAAGCAGTTGATATGGTGTATATGAATTCAGTAAGTCATTTGATAAGGTTCCCCACATTAGGCTATTGCACAAAATATGGAGGCATGGGGTTGAGGGTGATTTAGCGGTTTGGATCAGAAATTGGCTAGCTGAAAGAAGACAGAAGGTGATGTGTGATGGGAAATATTCATCCTGGATTTCAATTACTAGTGGGGTAATGCAAGGATCTGTTTTGGGTCCACAGTTGTTTGTCATTTTTATAAATGACAGGGATGAGGGTATAGAAGGATGGGTTAGTAAATTTGTGGATAACACTAAGGTTGGTAGAGTTGTGGATAGTGACGAAGGATGCTGTAGGCTGCAGAGAGACATTGATAAGCTGCAGAGCTTGGCTGAGAGGTGGCAAATAGAGTTTAATGTGGAAAAGTGTGAGGTGATTCACTTTTGAAGGAGTAACAGGAATGCAGAGTACTGGAGCTAATGGTAAGATTCTTGGTAGTGTAGATGAGCAGAGATCTCAGTGCCACGCAGGTTGATAGGGTTGTTAAGAAGGCGTATAGTGTGTTAGCTTTTATTGGTAGAGGGATTGAGTTTCAGAATCATGACATCATGCTGCAGCTGTACAAAACTCTGGTGCGGCCGCACTTGGAGTATTGCGTTCAGTTCTGGCCACCATATTATAGGAAGGATTTGGAAGCTTTGGAAAGGGGTTAGAGGAGATTTACTAGAATGTTGCCTGCTATAGAGGGAAGGTCTTATGAGGAAAGGCTGAAGGACTTGAGGCTGTTTTTGTTTGAGAGAAGAAGGTTCAGAAGTGACTTAATTGAGAAAAATAAGATAATCAGAGGGTTAGATAGGTTGGACACAGAACCTTTTTCCTCGGATTGCGATGGCTAGAGCAAGGGGACATAACTTCAGATTGAGAAGTAATAGATATAGGACAAATGTCGGAGGTAGCTTCTTTACTCAGAGTAGTAGGGGTGTCGAAAGGCCTGCCTGCAACAGTAGTAGACTTGCCAACTTTAAGGGCATTTAAATGGTCATTAGATGGGCGTATGGATGAGAATGGAATAGTGTAGATAAGATAGGCTTCAGATTGGTTCCACAGGAAGGTGCAACATTGAGGGCCAAAGGGCCTGTACTGCGCTGTATTGTTCTATGTTCTGTGTCTGATCTTATGATGGAGGAGTAATCATTGATGAAGCAGCTGAAGATGGCTGAGTCCAGGACACTACCCTGACAAATTACTGCAGCAATGTTCCAGGCAGTGAGCATGGCATTGCAGAAAGGTATGTCTGTCTTCTGGTTGATGTATGGATTTTCAATAAAGTTTACTGAACCTTCTAGAGGAAGTTAGGCAGTCCCAAACAACCTTGCCGCCTTATCCAAGGTATGGATACGTTTTACAGCCCCTCTACTCTCCAATCTGATGTCACTTGACTCAGCAATGATTGGGATGAAACCAAAAACATTTCTAGTTTATGTGGCTTCACCAATTTAACCAGCAGAAGAATTGATGGTGAAAGAGTTAATTACCTCATAAATGCCAGGAGTAAATATGGCTATACTGCTCTTGGGTAAGAAAGGCATATTATTCCAGATTATCCTTTTCTTTTGCTATTCATTATTTTTAATGTTGATTTACTTCTTCAATTTCTTAATTTATTCATTTTGTTTTCAGCTTGATATTCTTTAAAAATATCAACATGATCAAGGATGAGGCCATCGCTGTCACTTTGCACTCTCAGATATACAACAGTCTCATATATTTTCTTTCTGCCACTATTTCACACAATCTTTTTTTTCTGTTTCAGTTCCTTATCCAGAAACTATACAATTAAGGCTAAAGTTTTCTAGTTCCTGATTGACTTCAGCAGAGGTAAGACAGTTAGAAGAAAATGAAAGAAATTTGATTCTCGATGTCAAGAAAAAAAATCCAATTTTGCACATAAAGTTATAACAGCCATCTGAGATTCTCCCTAGTGAGTGCCAAGAGACACATTTGCATGCATTAAGAGTTCATTATACCTAATCTTACCTTATTTATATGCAGGTTGCTATTTTCTCAGGCAGCAAAGAGAAAATAGACGGTAACAATTTCTGACATGAAAGACTGAACATGTACCTGACAGATGGACCTCACCGGCATCTTCTCTGGTTGTCCATTTTGCCCATCATTCTTCAACTTCTTAGGACACACTCCATGGGCAGTCATTGTCTGCATCTTGTCTCAATTAAGAGACAAAAAACTGCAGATGCCAAAATCCAAGGTATACAAGCACGAGACTGGAAGAACACAGTAAGCCAGGCAACATCAGGAGGTGGAGAAGTCGACGTTTCTGGTGTAACCCTTCTTCGGGACTGGGGGTGAGTGTAGGGGGAGCTGCGGATAAAGGGGTTGGCGGGGCAGGGTGGTGAAGTGGGGATAGGTGAAGACAGGCAGAAGGTAGAAGCTGGTTGGTCAAGAGGAAGAATGAATCCGGTAGGTGGCTGGTAGAAGTGGAAGGGAGGGGGAGAGGATGGGAGGAATTCAGGGATGGGAAGGGAAGGAAAGAGAGGTTATTTGAAATTGTTGAGACCTCCAGTCTGCCCAAGCCGAAGATAAGGTGTTGTTCTTCCAATTTATGGTTTGGTTCATTGTGGTAATGGAGGAGGCCAAGGATGGAAGGGAGTGGGAAGGGGAATTAAAATGGGTGGTGACTGGGAGGTCCGGTCGGCCCCTGTCGGCCCAGCTGAGATGCTCGGCAAACCGTTCCCTAGATTTACGTTTGGTTTTGGGCAACACTGGTCTCACCACATTACTATGGTATATTTCCAACTCACTTATAATACAGTTCATGATTTCAATACTTCAGAACTCATCAACACGTCACATTGCAATGCTGCTGCTTGGTTGCTCTGCGTCGAGAGTAAGACACCCCTCACATGCAGAAGACCACAGTGTATCTTACAGTATATCTTAGCTTGCTTTCTTAGTGCTTACTCGCTTTGGACCATTTGGGTGCTAATAGCATTTCTGCTTTTCCTTGCCGTTTTGGGCATTGGTGCATTATTTAGAAGTTAGATCTCAGAGCACTTTATTTTGCCTTGCCTTTTACAAGACACAAAGTCAAGCAGTCTTTTATGTTTGCAAGCAGTGATCAGTCTAGAGCTTAGACATGTTGCTGTATGTCACTGGGCCATGTCAATGTCATACCTGCAGTATATGTCAACAGCTTTTGCAGCAAACACACTGCATGTTCTTCGACGAAATGCCCACATCTCAAAATCTAAAGGGAGTGGTTCAGTCAAGTCAAGGATGACTGTTGTCAGTTGGGGGTACTGCCATAGTAGGTCAAGGGTGTGATGTGACAAAAGTGCAAGAGACTCACAGTCATTTGGCTTCTGTGGAATGTTCTAGATGAGAAAGGGGCAGTGCCGCCGCCAAATAAGAATGTTGCAGACCACCACAACAAAACTGTCATCTGTTGCAGCATTCAAGGTACAGGGAATAACACTCAATTCAAAGTTAGAGGCCAGAATGCCATATAATGAGGCCAGCATATATGCAATAGAACACCTTCTCACACTGGAGGCAACAAGGGCCATCAGATGACTCCTCATCGTGATGCTTGCTAAGATTTGAGAGTTTGGTGTAGCACAGTACAGACAGAATTTTACTTAACCTTTACATTATTTGCTTAGAATGACAAGGGGACACATGTAAAAGTGATGGGCAATGAGCATCTCAAGGGCAGATTGGACCTGAACCTAGACCTTCTGACTCAGAGGCAAGAGTGACAAGAACTGAAGGAAAGAATTACCGCACACAGGCCAGGAATCGAACTCAGGAATCCTGCGTGGCAGGTGAGAATTCTACTGCTGAGTCGCCAACGCAACCTGAAAGTCTGATTCAGTGAGAGGGGCACCTTATTCTTGCATTTTGTGTGTGCTCTAATAAAGACAAGATTGGAATGACTGACCTGCATTTTTCTGGTCTAACCCTTCCAACTTTCTTTAATAATGGATGTACATTAGCAACCCTCTAGTTCTCTGGCACCTGACTTGTGGCTATAGAACATTTGATGATTACTGCCATTATTTCTGATATCTCCACTTGACTCCCACAATAGCCTGAGATACATCTTACCTGGACCCACAGATTTATCCACTTTAAAGGCTGCTAAAACCACTCTTACCTCTCATCCTGATTTCTACACAACATCATCCTTTTCCACTGTGAAGACTGACACAAAGTATTTATTGAAAACTGTGTCCATGTCTCCCAGGTCCACACACAGATTGCCTTTATGGTCCCTAATGGGCCCTACTCTTCCCTAGCTATTCTCTTGCTCTTTGTATATTTTTAAAAGCACCATGTTTTATTGGCAATGTTTGTTCCATTCTTCCCATTCTCTGCTATACTAGCACCTGTCCATCCTTCCCTACATTGACTTCCTATCCATAGTGTGTATTTCCATGGTATTTTCATACAGTTATACTGAATGTAATATAGTGCTACCAACCTTCTCTCTCTGCCAGATACCATTGATGCTTTTACTACTCCATTCTCTTCCCAATGCTTCTTTTTTCCTCCTCTACATTACTATGGTGCAAATTCCCTCTCTAAGGCATTGCAGGTCTATCTACAGCACAAAGACTGCAGTGGTGTAAGAAACAACTCACTTCCACTTCTCAAGGGAAAGTAGGGATGGTCAATAAATGCCTGTGATACCCATGTCACACAAGTGAACGAGAAAGACCATATTCACCACCTCTGGCCCAATTATTGCTGCTGCCTCACAGTGCTGAGAACCAGTTGCTGTTGCCTCCTTAGCTGGGTTATCTGCCCATCGATTATCTACTTAGACAAGGTACATTCCCTTCAGGTCTGCTTTAATCTTTATCACTATTGCCTATAATGTTAGTGTAGAAGCATCTATGAATTTCTTAATTATTAGATTATGCGAAGGTGATGTACCACCTTACAAGTTCCTGTTACCATATAATCATGTACTACTCCATAGGCATGGCAACTGACAGTATAACTGTTAGCCCACTGAGAGTGATAGCACATTGAGTGTGATAAGCTGTACCCAACATTAAACTTTGTTTTCAATTTTGTCCCATATATACTATGTTCCTCTGTCCTTTCCATTCACTGTAACCTGTATAAATCCCAAATTCTGTGTCCTTTGTTCATACCACACCCTACCATGACATAGAGTTGGCTGTGCTGAAAATAGCCCTTTTTACCCACTTATGGTCCCTATTTTCAGCATTTCTCCTACCCTGGCTCGCTTTCATCCATCCCTTTGTCTACCTAACTGTATTTCTCCCTTCACGTCATCTCCACCTATCCACTTACACTTCATGTACACTCCAAAAGGAGTATGCTCTTATGTGACCTTTGTTTGATGAATTCTGTTTACCTTTTTCATCCCGTATGCATCACGTATACTACATTTTCCTGTGAGTTCTGAAGAAGGGTCACTGGACTCCAAACATTCACTCTGCGTTTTCTCCACAGATGCTGCCAGGCCAGCTGAGTTTCTCCAGCAATTTCTCTTTTTGTTTCTGATCTTCAGCAGCCACTGTTCTTTGTTTTATTAACCCCAAATTGACTTTTTTAATTGAAGTGTGATAATTTTTTTCCAGATTCTCTGCTTCTATCTTATCTTCAAACCGGGCATCTCATTATTGCCATTCTGTTTCATTTCTGAATCTTGAAGAATATTTACTGCCCAATGAAGGTTTTTTTTAACCATATTCTAAAAAAAATGGTTTTTATTTTGCCATTTTATTCCAGGCTCTAATATCTTTTGCATGTTCATTATTTACTTAGATGTCTCAATTTTTCAAAATAAATTGCTAAATTCCTTTAGACATTGACTTCTCAAAACTTACTCCAAATTCAAATAAAACACTGCTGTTGACCGAACAGGTTTCCCTTCACTTTAAATTTCCTCTTTTAAAACTTGTTGTTTCCATAGAAACTGCTTATTTGTGTGGTTCTCTGTATTCATTCCTCTTTTTATACATCCCTTGTCCTTGATGAGTCTTTTTGCTGGCTGCCTTCCAGAAAAGGAAACAGAGAAAATACAGATGCTTTTTGGCTCATGTACACTCCAAAAGGAGTATGCTCTTATGTGACTTTTGTTTGATGAATTCTGTTTAATTCTTTCTGACTTCCCTCCTGAAAACATCTTTTATGTATTTTCTTCAGACACACTGCCATCCTACACAGTCTTAGTTTCCTGACCAGCGTGATTTTTATCTTACCTGTTCTAGTAGCAGTTCCTAAGGGGTCTGACCTGTCTGCGTACCTTTTGGTTTTCTCACCCCACCAGCATGGCTCTGCGTCCTCAGCAAGCACCTTCTGTCTCGAGTGCTCCTTCAGAGATCTTTAGATCTTGCCCATGCCAGTCCAGTGTAGCTTTCTGCTCTAACCGTGTGTGGTACATTCAAATTCATGTGCAGCACTGGTTCCTACTGACTGTGTGCCAGATATCATTATCATTCAGGTTAATAAACTGCCAAGAGACTCAGAAGCAAGATAATGATAGTTTCTATGAGCAAGAAGAGTCAACTTTATCAGTAGAAGACTAATCGTCAAAGTCCTACAAGTTTCCAGATTCTAAACACAACAGGTTCCGTGTTATATTTTTATCTGATTAATTCACACCGTACATTGAATAGATTTCATTGTGTTATATATGACAAGCATTGTTCAGTTTTGTGTTCCTATCCTTTATCCTGTTTCTGTTGTTATGGACTGGGCCAGACCACTCAAAGCATTCTTAAGCAGACAGCTCCCGACCATAACTTTGCAATTTGTTTCGGTAAGTGTACATTGAAAATTACCTGGAGTAAGATAGCTAGGTTGATTACCAGATTTTAAAACACATAAAAATGTATTCACAACATTTCACAATGAAACACAAAGAACAGAATAAAGAACCCTTACAGAACTTAACCTATCCAACTAAACTTAATTATGCTGTTCTGAATATACACAACAGTCCCAATAAGCAAACTCTCTTTAAAACCCAGTATCAATGGAACGCATGCTTACAGGTTGAAGTGAAGGGCAGAAAAGAGAGAGAGTTTTCACACAGCTCCCTGTTGTACTTCCCAGTTGAAGACTAAACTAAAACTGCTCAGCTTGGCTCAGCTAAAGAACTGACCACATCCCTTTCATTATGCAGGTCACTTCTAAAACCTGACCACTTTGGCCTGAAGTCTTATCTGTTTACATCTCTGTACCAAACCAGACTGATTGGAGCCCAATCTGGTTTATTGCCCCTCTGAAAAAAATCAAAGACAGACCCTCCTTGAGCTAAGGAACAGCTTTTAGAAAAAAACAGGACTAGCTTTGTGACACTGTAGACCCGTGGTTCTTCTGCATTGTCCCATTTACTTTTACTGAAAATTTCACCCTTAACTAACTGAAACTGATTCTATACCTACTTATTGCCCTCTTTAAAGGGCTATTGTTTGAAGCTCCCTTTGCATCCACAGATATGACATTCTGTGGGTCTCTCCCTCCAAATAGCCACATAATTTACACCCAGAGCCATTTTTGGTCCTATCAGCCCTTTTTTTAAAAAAATAGATTTCAGAATTATAAATTTAAAATGTTCACAGTACTATAGGGTTCTGACCTGTGATCATGACAACTCCAAGCAGGGAAAAGAGAACATTAATCAAAAGCAACATCACCACCACGCTGCTACAGAGTAGAATCATTGGCCTCTGCAGACAGGACTTAGTTGCCAATTGCTTTCATTGGACCAAGTTACACAAGGTCTTCTTTCACTGAACATTGACTATGCCTGGAAGACCATCAACACAATGAAAGACACTCTTTAGATTGCCCGAAACTTGTTGGTCTTCCAGAGCAAGGAGTTGACCTCACCAAGTGTAGCAGACTGGTGCATTCCCAGATCCAGGATTACATTCTAAGGGACACACTGAAACCTGGGGCTGCTGCTGCCAAGGTGCAGTGGGCAAAGACCACCATTTACCAAGGTACAGTGGAGATCTGTTCAGTTATTGGATGACCCTGGTGCCTCAAAAGTATGTTAATATGGTCTTGTATAATTAAAAAATGCTTTGAGTGTGTTTGTTATATATGTATAGAGACTGTGTACGGAATCAAACCGCTCCAGTGACTATATATGTAAATAAAGCTGTTTTATGAATAAAATATATTTTTGAAATAAAAAAACTTTCATTGTCTGCAAATCTATTCATACTGTTGAGACGAACAACCCTTATTTAATTCCAAATGCAAAAGCAATTGCTCTGTTTGTTCTTAGTTCATTTTTCCAATTTAATAAAATTGAAGGTTACAAACTGATGAAAGCTTCCTCATTTAATCTTGACAATGTTTCATGTCAGCACGGATGCAACGGGAAGAATACTTTTCCTTCAGACAGGGTTAGAACATGGTGTAGCCCTAAGAGGGGCTCGGCTTCCTTACTGGGCCCGGTGTGGCGATCTCTCAGCTCAGCGTGTTGATCTCTCGATCTGGGGTGGTGGCCTTTCAGTGCCCAGTGTGGCAGTCTCCTGGCCCAGTGTGCTGCTCTCTCGGTGGCCCAGCATAGCGTCCTCTCAGCCCAGTACAGCCTCAGCGTAAACTTTCGGTCTCAAGGTGATTGCTCGAAGTGCTGTCCCATCATGGCTAAGCACTTAAGAAAGACTATAATGTTTGAATTTGCAGCTTTTTTTCTTTATTTTCTACTTAAATCTAAGAAGGTGTCCCTGTACTATAATCACTACAATGTTTAACTTTTAACTTTGTTTTTTCTGTCTCCCTTGATCCTTAACATTCTGTACCTAGGTACTTGAACCTCAGATGGTGCCTTGTGTGGCAGCATGATACACTTTTCACTATTCTCTGGTAGTTTTGTACTTGAGTACACATGACAATAAAATCAAAGATAAATTGACAACAATTCAGTTGGACGAAAGTAAAGACTGCAGATGCTGGAGATCAGAGTCAAACAGTGTGGCACTGAAAATGCACAGCAGGTCAGGCAGCATCTGAGAAGCAGGAAAGTCAACATTTCAGGAATCATCCTGATGAAGGGCTTATGCCCAATACGTAGACTCTCCTACTCCTTGGATATTGCCTGACCTGCCATGCTTTTCCAGTATGACACTTTTTGACAAGAATACATAGTTGAAGATGTAAGGTGAACTGATAGTTACTAATTTGTTGAACTTGCATAATGATACAGGATGCAAACTGAATGATGGTGGAGGGACCAGGCAACTCAACACCATTGTGTGAGGAGACTTTGGGGGGGGGGGGGGGGGGGTGGCGCTATGCATAGAGATAAGGTAGTGCCAGGAGACATTAAGCCAAAGGAGTAACTATGTGTGAAAGGGGCACCTCAAATGACCAAGGTCCTTTGATCCTCTGTCACCTTGTTACTGGTGCTCCAAACCAGTGACTGAAAGTCTGTGCACATATCTGGCAGTTATTGTGTGTGTGCTGGTGCTGGTGCTGGTGCTGGTGCTGGTGCTGGTACTGGAACTCAATGGCAGTCAGCAACCTTGCCATGAAGACAACCAAATGCATACATTCCAGAGCCAGCACAGTACGGCTGGCATTGATGGACTCCTCCAAACTTAAATTCAGTTTACTGAGTGTCATTGGCAAGCCTGCCTGCTGCTGCTCTGTTAGTTTTTGATGCATTTTGAAAATGTTATTAATGGTCAATACCAGAAATCCTCTCCTGCTTGATCTAAAGCAATCTCTGAGTGCCAGTAACCGGCAGCATCTCTTTCCAGGTATGGAGATGGGCCAGTGATGTTGCCACAAGAATGCTTTCTGAACTCTAACCAAACGAAAATACCTCAGCAACATGCCGAAGGAAGAAGCGTATAATTTGAAATTTGTGGATCAGATTAGAAGTAACTGCAGAGAATGAATAAAAGTTTTATCAGCAGAAACAAATTAGTGTGATAGCAGCCTAGGCGGGAGTTTAAAAACAGGTAAGAGTTTCTACAAGTTTAAAAAGGAAGAGTCAGTAAAGTGAATGCTGGCCTTCGAGCAAGTGAGAATGAGGAGTTATTAGTGAATAATAAGGAAATGATGGATGAAAGAAACAAATATTTTGTTTCTTCTGTCTTCACCACTGGAACAGGAACAATCGAGTAATAGTCGTAAATTAGGAGGTGAAAGAGAGGGAGGAATTCGGCAAAATTACAATCACAAGGGAAGTGGTACTCAGCAAACTCAGTTAGAACTGCGGGTTTACAAGTCTCCAGGTCCAGATGGAATTTACCTGGTGTCTTAAAAGAGGCTACTAATGAGGTAGTAGATGCATCAGTGTTAATTTTCCAAAATTCCCTAGATTCAGGAGGTATTCTACTGAACAGACAGCAAAGTAGCAAATATAACCCTCCATTCATGAAAGGAGGAAGGTATAAAACTGGGAATTATAGGACAGATAGCTTGACATCCTTCATGAGGAGGGTGTTAGAAATTATCACTATAGAGATTATAGTTGCACATGTAGAAAAACTCAAGGTAATCAGGAAGAGTCAGCGTGGTTTTGATAAAAGAAAACCATATTTTACCAGTTATTATAGTCGTTTAAAGGACCAACACGTACTGTGGTTAAAGGGAAACTTGATTAGCACTGTACTTAGGTTTCCACTGTAATGTAAAAGACTAGCTTGTACTATCTTTCTAGACATTAATGTAATGTTAAAGGGATAAATTGTACTGTCTTTCTCCAAGAAGATGAACATTCTGGAAGTCGGTAGAGTTGATATTCTGTCTCATAGACAGTATGCAGGAATGTGGATGACTATCCATTGTAATTCACACTTCATTTGGGCAGCCTTTTACTACTATTTTACTGGTGTTATCGAATTAAACTCTCCTTCAGTCCATTCCATTCAGAAATGCTTTCATAGCCATCCCCAGCCAATCAAATTCGTTTGTATGATCATCCCCTGATACTGAAGTATATCACACCTTCATTGTGTTGGGGAAATCGCTGAGTCAGGAAATCATTTGCATAATGATTCCCCGGGGTTAGGACATTTATATTTGCATTATCTCTGAAGATAACTTAATCCTACCATTGTACCTGGGATAACATATGCTTATTTTGGGGGTGGGGGGGTGGAGTCGCTGGAGTACCTGTGAGCATTACCAACTGACCTGTATAAAGGGGATATGGTTCCTTCGTTCGGGGGCTCTTTTGACTCAACTCTACATGCCTGCAAAAAATGTCAAAGGGGTCACCTAGCTTTTTAGATTAGATTAGATTATATTAGATTACTTACAGTGTGGAAACAGGCCCTTCAGCCCAACAAGTCCACACCGACCCGTCGAAGCGTAACCCATCCATTCCCGTACATTTACCCCTTTACCTAACACTACGGGCAATTTAGCATGGCCAATTCACCTGACCTGCACATCTTTGGACTGTGGGAGGAAACCGGAGCACCCGGAGGAAATCCACGCAGACACGGGGAGAATGTGCAAACTCCACACAGTCAGTCGCCTGAGTCGGGAATTGAACCCAGGTCTCTGGCGCTGTGAGGCAGCAGTGCTAACCACTGTGCCACCGTGCCGCCCGCTTGTATAGGCTTTAATAAACTTTAATTGTTTGCAGACGTTGGTGTGTGCGAATTGCATTTCGTGTGTGAAACCTCAGGAAAAGAACCTAACACCACAAGGCACTTTTAAAGATAATTTTGGAAAAGCTTAGTGTGCAGGGGAAACATATTAGGATGTTAAGAAGACTGGCTATTTGGCAGGAAGTAGAGAATATGGATAATTGTGGGTTTGTCTAACTGGCAAGATGTGATGAGTGGAGTCCAGCAAGCATCTGTGCTGGATCCTCAACTTGTTCAGCTGACATCAATAAGTTAGATGAGGGGAGCAAAAGCATGCTGGCATGTAACACCAAGATAGCTTGGAAAGTATGTTAGCGAGGAGCAATAAGGTGGTTGCAGACAGATATGGATAGAGTGATGTTCTGATGAAGTACCACCAGACTTGAAATGCTAACTCTACTTTCTCCCCTCAAATGCTGCCAGAACTGCTGAGTTTCTCCACCAATGCTGTTCTTGACTCATTTCTCCATCATCCACTGTTCTTTGTATAATCATCTCAAATAATGTATGCAGTTTTGATCTTCTTATTAATGGAACAATTAAACGTTCAGCTTTCTGCTTTAAAGAGCAGGATAAAGATAATTCAGAGAAGGTTTACTAGATTGATACATAAAATGAGTGGATTATCAGGAAAGGTTGGACATGCTAGGCTTTTTTCTACTGAAGTTTAGACGAATGAAACATAACTTGATTGAAGTGAATAAGATCCTGAATGCTCTTGACAAAGCGGATGTGGAAGGATGTTTTCTCTTTTGGGTGAGTCCAAAACAAGGAGGCACTGTTTTAAAATTAGAAGTCACTATTTTAGGGCAGATTGTAGGAGAATTCTTTTCTCTCAGAGAGTTCTGAAATTTTGAAACTCTCTGCCTCAGAGGTGGATGGATCACAGCAGGTCAGGCAGCATCCATGGAGAGAACATTTTCTCATTTTCAGTTCAGTTCCAGCATCTGCCGTAGTTTGCTCCTCCTGGGTAGAATCTTGCTGTACGGAAGGATCAAACGTTAATGAGGGTAGATGAAAATGTGGAACCAAGACACAAACAGATCAACCGTGATTGAATGGGAGAGAAGGTTGAGGAGCCAAATTAGAGGAACAGTAAGCCATTTAGCCCATCAGATCTGCTCTGCCATTTGAACATGGCTAATATGATCAGGGGGTGGCATGGTGGCTCAGTGGGTGCAGTGCAGTGGCTCAGTGGGGTTGGCACTGCTGCCTCACAGCACCAGGGACCTGGGTCCTATCCCAGTCACGGGTGACTGTTCGGACATTCTCCATGTGTATGCATGAGTTTCCTCTGGGTGCTTCAGTTTTCCCACAGTCCAAAGATGAGCAGGTTAGGTGAATTGCCCATGCTAAATTGGTCATAGTGTCCAGGGATATACCAGCCGAATGGATTAGTCATGGGAAATGCAGGGTTACAGGGATGGGTGGGTCTGGATAGGATGCTCATCAGAGGGTTGGTGTAAACTTGATAAACCTTATGGCCTGCTTCCATGATCTATATGTTTCTTAACCCCCATTCTCCTGCTCTATCCCTGTAAACTTTGCTGCCCTTACTAATCAAGAACCTATCTATCTGTGTTTTAAATACAATCAATACCTTGGCCTCCACAGCCTTCTGTGGCAATGAGTTCTACAGATTAACCATCTGCTGGCTGAAGAAATTCCTCCTAATCACCGTTCTAAAGGTGATCTCTTCTCTCCGTAAGACCATAAGACATAGGAGTGGAAGTAAGGCTAATTCTAAGGCTGTGCCCTTGGGTCATAGTATCTCCGCCTGACGGAAACAAATTCCCAGTGTCCACCTTTTCTAAGCCATGCATTATCTTGTAGGTTTCTATTAGATCTCCCCTCAACCTTCTAAACTCTAATGAATACAATCCCAGGATCCTCAGCTGTTCACCATATATCAGGCCTACCATTCCAGGGGTCATCCATGTGAATCTCTGCTGGCAACATGACCTCCCAACTCCTGTACTCAATACTCTGACCAATAAAGGGAAGCATACCAAACGCCTTCTTCACTATTCTATCTACCTGCAAGTCCACTTTCAAGGAGCTAGGAACCTGCACTGTTTAAAAAATAATCCATGCCTGTATTCTTTTTCTCCAAAGGGCAAGACCTCGCATTTGCTCACATTTAATTTCATCAGCCATTTCTTGGAACACTCTCCTAAACTGTCTAAATCTTTCTGCAGCCTCCCTACTCCTCAGTACTACCTGCCTGACCGCCTAACTTCTTACCATTGGCGAACTTCACCAAAATGCCCCCAGTCCCTTCATCCAGATCATTAATATATAAAGTGAACAGCTGCGGCCCAACACTGAACCCTGCAGGACACCACTTGTCACTAACTGGCGTTCTGAAAAAGAAACTTTTATCTCAATTCTCTGCCTTCTGTCAGACAGCCAATCCTCAATCCATGCCAGTAGCTCACCTCGAACACCATGGGCCCTCACCTTATTCAACAGCCTCCCGTGAGGCACTTTATCAGAGTCCTTTTGGAAGTCTAGGTAGATAACGTCCACTGAGTTTCCCTGGTCTAACCTACTTGTTACCTCTTCAAAGAATTCTAACAGGCTTTTAGGCACAACCTCCCATTACTAAATCCATGCTGACTTGTTCTAATCCGACCCTGCACTTTCAAGAATTTAGAAATCTCATCCTTAACGATGCATTCTAGCATTTTGCCTCCAACCAAGGTTAGGTTAATTGGCCTATAATTTTCCATTTTTGGTCTTGATCCTTTCTTGAACAAGAGGCTTACAACAGCAATTTTCCGAGCATCTGGGACTTTCCCTGACTCCAGTGATTTTTGAAAGATTGCAGCCAGTGCCTCCACTATTCTTCAGCCACCTCCCTCAGAACTCTAGAATCTAGCCCATCAGGACTAGGGGATTTATCAATTTTTAGATCTTTTAGTTTTTATAGCATTTTCTCTTTTGTAATGGCTACCATACTCAACTCTGCCCCTTGACTCTCCTTAATTGTTGGGATATTACTCATGTCTTCCACTGTGAAGACTGACACAAAGTACTTATTAAGTTATTCAGCTATTTCCTTATCTCCTATCAGCAGCCTTCCTGCATCAATTTGGAGCAGCCCAATTTCTACTTTTGCCTCTCGTTTGTTTCTTATGTATTGAAAGAAACTTTTACTATTATTTCTAATATTACTGACTAGCCTACCTTCATACTTGATCCTCTCCTTCCTTATTTCTCTCTTCATTATCCTCTGTTTTTTCAGTCTTCCCAAACATCTGATTTCCCAATGCTGTTGGCCACTTTATAAGCTCTCCCTTTTTCTTTGAAACATTTTATGACTTCTTTTGTCAGCCATGGCTGTCTAATTTACCCCGCCCCCCCCCCCCCCCACCCCACAAACTTTCTTGCTTCCAGTCGATTTTTGTCAGTTCCTCTCTCATGCCCCTGTAATTACCATTATTTAACTGTAACACCATTATATCTGATTTTGCCTTCTCTCTTTCAAACTGCAGACTGAACTCTACCATGTTATAATTGTGTTCCCTTTCTTTAGGTGTTCCCTTTCTTTAAGATCTTTTATAAAGTCTGGCTCATTACGTAGCACTAATTCCAGAATAGCCTACTCCCTTGTGGACTCAATCACAAGCTGTTCCAAAAAGCCATCCTGTAAGCATTCCATGAATTCCCTTTCTTTGGATCCACCCAGTTATTCACCCAGTTCATTTGCATATTGAAGTCCCCCATGATCACCGTGACCTTGCCTTTCTGACATGCCCTATCTATTTCCTGGTCATCTTGCATCCCTGGTCCTGGCCACTGCTGAGAGGTCTGCCCTTGAGTGGTGTGCCCTTGGGTTTTTGTCTCTCCTGCATCTTCTCCACATCCACTAAATCTAGGTCTCTACTTCTGCTCTGATTTCATATGTTGTATGAGATGTCAGTATCTGAGTTGATGGACAGCCTTGCTGGTGTTTCTGCTGAGGGGACTGTGCCATTTTCCTCAGAATGGAGGAGGAGGTGTTGTCTGAGGGGGCTGGTCTGTTCAGGACAGAAACTATCAGTCATTCTTCTATAACAGACGTTTTGTTAACACAAATTCATTATAACGCAACTGATAAATTGGGGACACTGTTTCTAAAGCCCGAACTTTTCAAACGTGTGTTGGCTATTATGCAATTATATCACTAATACTTTAAATGCTATTTCTAACAGGACTTTGGTTAGGCCACAGTTGGAGTACTGTGTGCAGTTCTGGTCGCCTCACTTTAGGAAAGATGTGGAAGCTTTGGAGAGGGTGCAGAGAAGATTTACCAGGATGTTGCCTGGAATGGAGAATAGGTAGTACGAGGATAGGTTGAGAGTGCTAGACCTTTTCTCATTGGAACGGCGAAGGACTTGATAGAGGTTTATAAGATGATCAGAGGAATAGATAGAGTAGACAGTCAGAAACTTTTTCCCCGGGTACAACAGAGTGTTACAAGGGGACATAAATTTAAGGTGAAGGATGGAAGGTATAGGGGAGATG